>NC_060130.1:897159174-897462205 GCF_021461395.2 Schistocerca americana | reverse complement strand
GATGTTGTTGCGCACGATGACAACAAAAGAGTGGAGAAGTAATCGACAAGAAAAGTGATGAAGAGAAACGATAAGAAGAGTTTTCTATCAACATTCACGATTACAGTTATGAATATTTTCAAGACTGTTAAGCCGTTCTCGAATAAATTTGCCTGACAACTTATCGTTCCTCTCTGTGGTGGGCATTTGAAATGGATAGAATCTTCTACTCGGGGCCTCCCGGCCAACAATGCCATTCGATGATATCATTTCATTGCACACATTAATCCGTTACTGTATGTGTTAAGAGGAGTAGGTGGGGCTGTACCAGCACGAGAATAAAGGGGCCATTTTTCTCCTTAAGTAAACAAACCGAACAGTAGCCCTAGATCTAAATAAACCACTCGCTTGGGCTGTTATTTTGTTTATTTAGGTTGTAGTTAATGGGCAATATGTGCCACAATAATTGTAATTAATGGTCTATAATTGTCATCTTAATTACCATAGCTAATAGCAAGGTTGGCAGCAGGGTTGCACATTTGTATTCGCGTCAAATGCTAAGTGATAACTCTCTTCATAAACATAGCAGTTATGACCCAAAAATGTCATCTTCAAACCCCCACTGCTATAGTGTGCTCCTACTGGTCCTTCTTCCACCACCACTTTTGCAGTGTTCTGCTGTTGAGCCTTCCATCACTACCACTCTCCATACCCATTAGTGTCTCCAGCAACCTGAGATTGTCATTCTTAGTCTGTACTTCAGTTCAATAATACAACCACCACACTGTGGTGTAATTTATCGATTTTTCAAAGAATGCTCTTGTAAGTACAGAACTTAATGTCATACTGCACCAAAAGATACTGTCGTGGTACTCTAATATTTCGGTAAATAACTTTTCCATACCCATCAACTAACATCACAGTCCAATCGTATTTAAAAATATTTAATTAAGGTCACAATGCACCGAGAAAAATACACTTTCCGCTCTAACACTATGATGTTATAGTAAATAACCCTTGGATATGTTAGCCATGCACTTTATTATCCATCTTCCAAAGGCTACACTTGGTCAGGGGAGGATGGGTGATGTGGTCAGAGTGTCCGATGGCTACTGGAGTGAGCAGTCAGTAGCTGACACAGTTAGGAACAGTACTGGCTGTGGGTAGCCACCCCCTCCTCGTCACTAGGTGCTTGTATAAACACTCTAACACACAGCCACACTGTATGATTTATATATTATTCAAAGTGCTTAAAATTTATTGTTGGTTTAGCTCAGTCAGTACGATAGATGTAAATAGAGAAAAGGAAGTGTCTCTCATTACAAACTAGTTGTGCTAAATTAGTCACACATTTCATTTAAAAAATAAGAAAACATATAAAAAACCATATGTTTTTATCCTATCTCAATTTTACGATCTCCACATCACTGTTTGATAGGAGGTAGTACATCATCTTCACAATCTTGATCCAGCTGATGATGCTTATCGTAATAGTCATACTTTGAAATAAACTAATCACTCTGAAACACTGGCAACAGCTTGTGAAATTTGTCTGTGATATTACACAAAGCAGGCATCTGTATTTAGGAAACAGATAGTAATCTCCTCCATTCAAATTATATCACCCGACCATAAGCTTTCTTTATAAATTTCACGAATCACCTACACACATTTTAAGGTTTAAGGTATTTCAGTATGTAATATGCATCAACACTCTCCGTTTTTCGAGTGCATAGTTGTTCTAGGTGCCCCATCGTCATGTATTCCGGTATAATTTCTCCAGAATACTTAGAGTACACTCATCTACAGGAGCAGACGTTTAAAAACTTAATATATGTCGGTTACGCAATTCAGCATTCTCTAGACATGCAGCTACTCTTACAACCATAGGTGTACAGATTCCACAAGAAAACGTGGACCAATCTGACGAAGTTGGAGGCGAAATTCCTAAAGTGTCAGAAGAAATCGCCGCTCAACTGTATGACTCGTACTGTGCATCAATACGTGTGAATGTGTATGAACCAACCATGTCTGATGTGGCCACTGAACTTCGAGCATATTTCAGTATGTGTATTTATCCTCACACCTATAAGCATTCATAAATGAATAAAAGCGTACGGGTAATATTTGTTTTCTCTCCCTATAAAATCCACTGCCTGCTATGTACACTTTTAATCATCTGCATTGCTGAATGGACAAAATATTTTCGTCTCAAGGACGTTAGAGTATGTCACTGCTCCTGAAATGATGCTGATACTGAGAATAAGAAGAGGATCACTCCAGCCCAATAACGAATGTGGTGTAGTTAGTGGCCCTTCTGACTGTGGGAAGACAAATCTTGGTCTGTCATAGCTAAAACATCCTGAGGGGATCCACTTTGAGCATTCCGAAGTATTATTTCAGTCCAAATATCAGCTATTGCAGAAGCGACTGCATGACATCGAGGGAGTAACATACCAGACATTCAGCAACAGTAGCTATCTTCCACTGCTTGAAAAGTAATATCAAACACTGTATCCATATTCGATGATGTTGTAGTGGGGAACCAGGATGAGGTCCGAAATATTCCTGCTCTGGAATGTAGGAGGTGAGGTACTGGCAGAATTAAAGCTGTGAGAGAGGATCGTGAGTCGTTGGAGGACTTGCCCATGAAAGACAAAGGTCCCAAGTTCGAATTCCGGTCCAGAACGCAGTTTTAATCTGCCAGGAAGTTTCATATCAGGGCACACTCCGCTGCAGAGTGAAAATTTCATTCTGGATCCATCTAGATGTCCACCTGCTTAGCTGAGTGGTAAAGTGTTGCCCTACCCTGCAGCGGGCACAGGTTCGATTCCCAGCCGGGTTGGAGATTTTCTCCACTCTTGGAATGGGTGTTGTGTTGTACTCATCAACATCTCATCATCACCGTCGCGCAAGTCGCCCCATGTGGAATCACACGAAATAAGACCTGCAACCTGGTGGCTGAACTGCCCCAGCTGAGGTCTCGTGGCCATCAATGCCACACGAGCATTTCCTTTTTCCATATAGATGCTGATACAAAAGTTGCATATCTTAGAAGCTCTATTGAAAATTTCACAGAAATTGTTAAATGTCATACTGCAGAAATGCAAGTTTGGGGAGAATCTGAAAACGGAAACTGTAAAGGCATTTGAAACTGAAGAGAAGTTAGAAGATACAAAAATCTGCTCCTGTAAGTAGGGAGGAAAGAAATGTATGGGAAAAAAGCATTAACACCATTTGTGGTTAATCAATATACTAAATGAGAAGGCTGACAAGCTTGAATGAGTTTCAGACATATGAAAAGAACACCCCATGCAATGACATATATGTAAGTTGTGCACTACGTGGTAGTTAGTTTAGTATCCAGCAGCGTGTCAACAAAATCTAAAGTCATTCAGGTGCATAAGACTATTCTGTGGTGTCACAGCCAGACACCACACTTGCTAGGTGGTAGCCTTTAAATCGGCCGCGGTCTATTAGTATACGCCGGACCCGCGTGTCGCCACTGTCAGTGATTGCAGACCGAGCTCCACCACACGGCAGGTCTAGCGAGACTTATTAGCACTCGCCCCAGTTGTACAGCCGACTTAGCCAGAGATGGATCACTGACAACTACGCTCTCATTTGCCGAGACGATAGTTAGCATAGCCTTCAGCTACGTCATTTGCTACGACCTAGCAAGGCGCCATAGCATTTGATATTGAGAATATAACATGTACCGTCAAGAGCGATGTACACCAATTGTGGATTAAAGTTAAGTATTATATCAACTACTTACTTTATTTGCTACTATTAATTCCCTTAACTGTTCCAGACCTCGCGCCAGTCAGCGTGTAATTAAACGCGTGCATTTCGGCCTCCTCTAGCAACACAGTGTTGGCTCTTCTGCCAACACTACATATTCAGCATATATTATGATTGCTAAAATGAGGACAGTTGAAGTCAGACAGTTGTCTCTCAGCGGCATTTAGATCACTAGCTGATAGTCGTAAATCACTATCACACATCAGGAGGCAGCAAAGAAGCAGGAGGAGGAGGAGGAGGAGGAGGAAGAAGAAGAAAGAGAGGGCTATATTATTACAGATTATATTAACCACTACTGTGCTTTCAAAATAGACAGGACATACAGAGACACCAGGGATATACTGTATTAGTTGGAGAAGCTTTCTACTCATTTAACCTATCATTTAACACACGTTAGATCGAACCCTTGGTTTAGTGGATCTGATATTCTTAAAACCTTCGAACCCAAAAGAGATACCAGCATATGCTGAAATATTATGTATGACTTAAGCCCATGTGCTAGCCAACACCCCAGATGGACGAATAAAACGCCTCAACAGCAAGAAACATATGAGTAATATTAAATCTACATTACAAGCTGTACTTGGTGTGGGTAAAGGCATCGACATGCTGTATAAGTGAACGAACAGTCAACTAGTGGAGTGCATGCATTACGACGACCCTAATGAAAACACAGAAGAAATACAGATGCTCACATCATTATCTGGCATACGAAAAACAGTGCACATGAACAAAATCATATTAATAATTTCAGTGCTTTAAGAAAGATTAAGTATTGAATAATTATGGAGAGAGTCGTCCAACATCTCCATAAACCAGCAAGAAAACATTCACACACAAAGGAGTTTTACTATAGGTGGTTTGGATGATTTATGATAAGCAGATCTTACGGATGCGAGACAATATTCACTAGCAAATAATGGTTTCCAGTGTATTTTGTTGGTATATGTAAATGTCGTGTGACTAGGACCTCCCATCGGGTAGACTGTTCGCTGGGTACAAGTCTTTTTATTTGACGCCACTTCGGCGACTTGCGCGTCGACGGGGGTGAAATGATGATGATTAGGACAACATAACACCCAGTTCCTGAGCGGAGAAAATCTCCGACCCAGCCGGGGATCGAACCCGGGCTCTTAGGATTGACTTTCTGTCGCGCTGACCACCCTGCTATCCGCAGGCGGACATTTTACTGGTTATAGATACTTATTCCAAATTCTCATTGGCTCTATCTGTGAACGTGAAGACTGGTAAGAAAGTCGCAGATGTCTTTGAACAATTACTGTAGGCACGGATGAATCGTTGCCTACACAGTCTTCAAACTGATGATGGGGGATGATTTTTACAATCGGTGTATCAAGGTAGAGTAATGGATCCGCACAGAGTACACCACTGCTCAACATTCACCCACATGAGAGCGACAATTGTGGAATGCCTGAATGGGACAAAAAGAAAAAGAAAAAACTATGTGGGTGTAATTTAATCTTTGAGAATCATACCAATGGCTAAATATTTTCCCAAAAGTAATTCCACAGTATAATCAGACTTGACATAATAAAATAAAAATGAGCCTATTGATATCCATTATAGTGATCTAAGTACAGCAAATAGTTGTATTTAAAAGATGGCTCAATACAAGCAGAAATTAAATGTAGGTGATTCTGCGCGTATTTCAAACAGAAAGACAGTATTTGAGAAATCATACCTACCAAAATGGTCGACAGAGCGATTTACAGTTTCCAAAGTGCGAGCAACAGGTCCAAGAAATAACATCATAAAAGATGGTGAAGGTGAAGAAATTGCTGGTAGTTCCTACATGGAGGCATTACAGAAAAGATATAAACCCGACATCTTTCTCACAGAGCATGTCATAAGAAAGTGAAGGACCAAGGTTTTAGTGAAATGACTTGGATTTTCATCAAGCCCAAGAGATCTGTACTTGATAAAGAACTGGTGTGTATAATCAATGCAAACCCTCCAGGCATGCAGTATCACAATGTGTGTCATACGATGCGCATCATAATCATTAAAGGTAGTATTCTTGATAGACTGCAACTGAATTATTGTGGACCTGAAGCACAACTGCTAAAGTGTCTGTAGTGCAGTGATAAGGCTATAAGAAATATGATTTAGCATAATCTACAAATAAAAGTTAAGCAGATCGTCACATCACAGATCGAATTTTCGCCAATAAAGCTGAGCATATACATTGAAGAAGGGATACAAGCATAGGACAACATTTTGCAGCGTGTGCTGCGATAGACTTTAGCCAGAAAAGTTCGACAGGATCACTACTTGGTTTCTCAATGAGTCAGGAGAAATACAATAAATTTTACGATTTAGCAGAACTTGTGGATACGAGGGTTGTCCAGAAAGTAAGTTCCGATCGGTCGCGAAATGAAAACCACAGTGAAAACCAGAAACGTTTTATTTGCAACAGTTAGGTACACCTTCCACCTACTTCTCTATATAGTCGCCTCTCCAACTTCGAGTGTTATCGTAGTGTTGTATCAGCTTTCCAATATCCTCGTCATAGAAAGCAGCCGCCTGAGCTTTCGGCCAATTATCTGCACTGGTCTGCAGCTCGTTGTCAGCTGTTCTTGTGAGCAGAGAGGAGACTCAGGGGGAGCCAATTACGGACTGTATTGTGGGTGATCAAACACTTCTCATTGGAAACGCTGCAGGAGCGTCTTCATTGCACCTGCAGTGCGCGGCAGAGAATGGGCATGAAGAAGGAACTGCTCGACAGCTGTGTTATGTGGGCTGCAGGCCCTAATACTTGGCGAGAGACGATTTTCCCAACGTATCTTTACGTGCTCATTGTTCCCTGAAAACTGAAAAGAGCGACGCGACACGATCAACAGGTGTAACTAGAGACACTGCCAAACACACCGGTGCAAAGCTTTACCGGATTTTACCAGTGGTTTCCATTTCGCGACCGATCGGAACTTAATTTCTGGACAACCCTCGTATATTACTCGTAAGCACAATCTAAACCAAGTGTAATATTACGCGATTTCATATTTGAACGACCGGTTAATACATAGTACCTGTGGATTCTGTCCTTCATTAGGCCCAGGATACACGACTGTTCAGGTTCTCCGCAACCCAATGTATCCTCCAGTGACAGTCCAGACATTAGACCATCTCAAAATTAGTATTCTGTATCAGGATAGAAACTTAGTTGATTTTCGTGGTGAGAAGATAATTATGCATCTCCACCTGAAGCAGTGTGAGCATTAGGCATAAAGTTCACTCACATAGTCATCAGTAAATCTTTTGGCAATTAAAGCCCACTGCAATAACATCAGAGTATTAAAAATTTCTCAAAGCAGTAAGTTTCAAACAACACAATGATGTCATTCGATGTAACCGTTCCAGTACAATATGATGAACAAACCATCCATCTGAAATATATCTCCCACAAAACGTTTGCTTCAGTGACGTTTTACAGTAACAATAAAATACGAATTTTGGTTCAACACCAGGATACGTTGACACATCTAAGGAACAATTCCCTTCATCTAGGAGGGCTATATTCAAAGAAGGATGGAGACTCTACATCGATTTCACGACCCACACGTAATTTATCTGCCTTTCTGTTCCAAAAAATGGAATATGTACCACATGGCACCAAAATCGACTGCACCCGTAATGTGGGAACTACATGAACTCTTAAAACAAACGTTTCTTCATCTACTTTTCATTTGAGTTGTCTGCAGAATGCCGGGTAGGTCATGGACGGATCGAGAAGTGAATGCGACCACTTTTCTGCATGCTTATCACTTAAGATGTTTATGGAATTCCTTGAAGATATACATTGAATCATTATGAACTTGAAACAAGAACTGGTTTTATTGAGAAGTGTGCCGGATAATAACTGTTATGTTCAGTGAGAACCTAATCTCGTAGGGAATAAAACAGTGCTAAGAAGGTCATCTGGGAGATGTCATGTATTGCAGTATTGGATGAAGAGTGCCTACAATTCCTGAAGGTTCTGAACTTCTCCGCCCTGTTGCCATTATACTTCCATTCATGGGAACTGTATGAATATCCAGTCATCCTAACAACATCAAAACAGAGCTGGTCAGTTAAAATAGCTTTTGAAGAAGAAACATCCAAGTTAATTCTGACCGCGTGGAGTAGCTGCATAGTCTAGGGCGCCTTGTCACGGATCGAGTGGCTGCCCCGGTCGGAGGTTCGAGTCGTCCCTCGGGCATATGTGTATGTGTGTGTGTGTGTGTGTGTGTGTGTGTGTGTGTGTGTGTGTGTGTGTGTATGTGTGTGTGTGTTGTCCCTAGTGTAACTTAGTTTAAGTTAGATTAAGTAGTGTGTAAGCTTAGGTACCAATTACCTCAGCAGTTTGGTCCCATAGGACGTCCCACAAATTTTGTATTTTTTCAAAAAAAGTTCATTATGTTAGTTCTGCAGACCAAGAGGAAAGGAAACTGGAACAAACATTTGAGTGTATTTGGCAGCTGAAAACTAACAAATGCTGCGGTATTACTCAATGAAGAATGTTACCCGTATGATAACATACAGCTGAATTGGCATTATACAACATCCACTATACACTCCTGGAAATTGAAATAAGAACACCGTGAATTCATTGTCCCAGGAAGGGGAAACTTTATTGACACATTCCTGGGGTCAGATACATCACATGATCACACTGACAGAACCACAGGCACATAGACACAGGCAACAGAGCATGCACAATGTCGGCACTAGTACAGTGTATATCCACCTTTCGCAGCAATGCAGGCTGCTATTCTCCCATGGAGACGATCGTAGAGATGCTGGATGTAGTCCTGTGGAACGGCTTGCCATGCCATTTCCACCTGGCGCCTCAGTTGGACCAGCGTTCGTGCTGGACGTGCAGACTGCGTGAGACGACGCTTCATCCAGTCCCAAACATGCTCAATGGGGGACAGATCCGGAGATCTTGCTGGCCAGGGTAGTTGACTTACACCTTCTAGAGCACGTTGGGTGGCACGGGATACATGCGGACGTGCATTGTCCTGTTGGAACAGCAAGTTCCCTTGCCGGTCTAGGAATGGTAGAACGATGGGTTCGATGACGGTTTGGATGTACCGTGCCCTATTCAGTGTCCCCTCGACGATCACCAGTGGTGTACGGCCAGTGTAGGAGATCGCTCCCCACACCATGATGCCGGGTGTTGGCCCTGTGTGCCTCGGTCGTGTGCAGTCCTGATTGTGGCGCTCACCTGCACGGCGCCAAACACGCATACGACCATAATTGGCACCAAGGCAGAAGCGACTCTCATCGCTGAAGACGACACGTCTCCATTCGACCCTCCATTCACGCCTGTCGCGACACCACTGGAGGCGGGCTGCACGATGTTGGGGCGTGAGCGGAAGACGGCCTAACGGTGTGCGGGACCGTAGCCCAGCTTCATGGAGACGGTTGCGAATGGTCCTCGCCGATACCCCAGGAGCAACAGTGTCCCTAATTTGCTGGGAAGTGGCGGTGCGGTCCCCTACGGCACTGCGTAGGATCCTACGGTCTTGGCGTGCATCCGTGCGTCGCTGCGGTCCGGTCCCAGGTCGACGGGCACGTGCACCTTCCGCCGACCACTGGCGACAACATCGATGTACTGTGGAGACCTCACGCCCCACGTGTTGAGCAATTCGGCGGTACGTCCACCCAGCCTCCCGCATGCCCACTATACGCCCTCGCTCAAAGTCCGTCAACTGCACATATGGTTCACGTCCACGCTGTCGCGGCATGCTACCAGTGTTAAAGACTGCGATGGAGCTCCGTATGCCACGGCAAACTGGCTGACACTGACGGCGGCGGTGCACAAATGCTGCGCAGCTAGCGCCATTCGACGGCCAACACCGCGGTTCCTGGTGTGTCCGCTGTGCCGTGCGTGTGATCATTGCTTGTACAGCCCTCTCGCAGTGTCCGGAGCAAGTATGGTGGGTCTGACACACCGGTGTCAATGTGTTCTTTTTTCCATTTCCAGGAGTGTATTACACTACTTGTGTTAGAAGTTTCGTCCCTCCTGCTATGAGTCGGTCGATGGATCCAGATTCATACTGAATTTAATAATTAGTGCCTATCGTCATTATAGCTACCTGAAAGCGGAACGATTTAATTAAGAGAGGGTCTGCTGATGTTCATATAGGATTTGGATCATCGACAAATTTCTCTAAAGAAACTGCTGTTATACATTGTTGTTACATGTCATTGGTGAATTATTGTTTGCTGACTGGCATGGTGAATGAGTAGTATAAGTTGATGAGTAATGTATCACATCCGTGCTGTTTCGTGAGGGAACCTCAGAGTGTGGAAATTATTGCTGATACACAAGATTTTCTGCACAAATTTCGACAATTTGTTTATGAAGATCTAGCTTTTGTTGCCTTTTTAAACGCTACACGTGTAATAGCGATAAAATTAACGAATTTGGAAGCTCCTAAGGTATTGAGAAGAATTAAATGGAACAAAACTTAGAGGATAACATTATGGGCGACACAAAATCACCATTCAGAGGACTAGAACGAACCTTGCTTGTCTCTGGAGCATGTGCTAACGGCGTTTCGGAAACTCGGTTACATTGATGGTGTAGTTTATGTCAAAGGCAAAAGGAGTGTGTATTAGTAGACTAAAATATGTGATTTTACGTTATATGCCTGTCTAATGATCTGTCAGCTCAGGATGATGCTGAAAAAAAAGAGGGAGGAAGAAATGATGCTTTTATTTCTGCTTCAAATAACATGAAATTACTTTTAACTTCATTAACTTCGGTGACCAATAAACGCTTTTTTAAACTAAATTATGCATTTGACTTATTCTCTTGTTCCTTGTAAACCAACAGATTTTAATGGCGTATAATGTAAGAATATATCTGTCAAAACATTTATTAGAGTAATGTGTGAAACTTTGAAGTGAACTAGTGAAGACCTTCTTGAGATATTGAGATATTTGGAAAGAACCTTCTCCTTTATATATTATATACATAAAAGTACGTAGCCTATGTCCGTCCAAACATACATTAGAGTATAATGTAAAATGATCAAGGAAATTGGTCGAGTACTACTCTAGATTATTAATAACAACGTTAAACAACGGCTCACCTTTATATAGTAGTGTAGATTGGGTACAATTCCGAAGAATTCGACATATCTGGTTATGCGGCCAATAATCCTTACCATATAACACAATAAAAGAAGAAGGCTTGATTCTGACGAAAGACGAGGCAAATGGGTTGCAGATCGTAGAGTCTGTGGGTCAGAGATCTAAAATATGTCTGTATCTTACAGAAACAGGTGCCGCACAAAGGTTGGCTTAGGGTGAGTCTGGTGCACCCTCCACAGCTCTCACAACTGATGATTGCTTGCAGTGGCTGCTACCTAGCGAGGAGATTTCTTGTTCTCCTCTGTAATGGTAAGCCAAGCGAGCATTTGATCACGAGCAACTTACATGTGGCATGCCGTGTCATGACGATAAAAGATTAATTTGTGATGACTGAGAGACATAGAGTGAAAAACGTTTCTAGTCATATAAAATGTGTCTCTGTAACATCGAGTCATTATCATCTGCCAAATAAAAATATATCTAGTCATTAACGCACAGGTGGGCAACCGGCGGACCTCGATCCAGGTCAGGCCCGAGAGTGGTTTTAACATGATCCACGTAAGAAACTCGTTGGAGAGAGAGCGAGGCTCTGCAGAATTTTGCAGCGAAAGTTTTTAAGACAGCTATCGTAAAATGTCGCAAGTAAAGAAACAATGTTCACAACAGGCAAATAAATGTAAAAATCTGAAGATGGGGCCAACAAAAAATGGAAGTACGCTCAAAAACGCGTGTTTTGTGGAGTAATTTGTTGGCGTGTTGCTTCGGAAAACGGATGGCATTCACGTTGTTTGTTGTTGTTCTGGTCTTCAGTCCTGAAACTGGTTTGATGCAGCTCTCCATGCTACTCTATCCTGTGCAAGCTTCATCTTCCAGTACCTACTACAACCTACATCCTTCTGAATCTGCTTAGTGTATTCATCTCTTGGTCTCCCTCTACGATTTTTACCCTCCACGCTGCCCTCCAATACTAAATTGGTGATCCCTTGATGCCTCAGAAGATGTCCTACCAACCGATCCCTTCTTCTAGTCAAGTTGTGCCACAAATTTCTCTTCTGCCCAATTCTATTCAATACCTCCTCATTAGTTATGTGATCTACCCATCTAATCTTCAGCATTCTTCTGTAGCATCACATTTCTAAAGCTCCTATTCTCTTCTTGTCCAAACTATTTATCGTCCATGTTTCACTTCCATACATGGCTACACTCCATACAAATACTTTCAGAAACGACTTCCTGACACTTAAATCTATACTCGATGTTAAAAAATTTCTCTTCTTCAGAAACGCTTTCCTTGCCATTGCCAGTCTACATTTCATATCCTCTCTACTTCGACCATCATCGGTTATTTTGCTCCCCAAATAGCAAAACTCTTTTACTACTTCAAGTGTCTCATTTCCTAATCTAATTCCCTCAGCATCACCCGACTTAATTCGACTACATTCCATTATCCTCGTTTTGCTTTTGTTGATGTTCATCTTATATCCTCCTTTCAAGACACTGTCCATTCCGTTCAACTGCTCTTCCAAGTCCTTTGCTGTCTCTCACAGTATTACAATGTCATCCGCGAACCTCAAAGGTTTTTATTTCTTCTCCATGGATTTTAATACCTACTCCGAATTTTTCTTTTGTTTCCTTCACTGCTTGCTCAATATTGAATAACATCGGGGAGAGGCTACAACCCTGTCTCACTCCCTTCCTAACCAGTGCTTCCCTTTCATGCCCCTTGACTATTATAACTGTCATCTGGTTTCTGTACAAATTGTAAACGGCTTTTCGCTCCCTGTATTTTACCCCTGCCACCTTTAGAATTTGAAAGAGAGTATTCAAGTCAACATTGTCAAAAGCTTTCTCTAAGTCTACAAGTGCTAGGGACGTAGGTTTGCCTTTCCTGAATCTTTCTTCTAAGGTGAGTCGTACGGTCAGTATTGCCTCACGTGTTCCAATTTTTCTACGGAATACAAACTGATCTTCCCCAGGTCCGCTTCTACTAGTTTTTCCATTCGTCTGTAAATAATTTGCGTTAGTATTTTGCAGCTGTGACTTATCTGTCAACATATGATTTCTTTGCGATTGGAATTATTATATTCTTCTTGAAGTCTGAGGGTATTTTGCCTGTCTGGTACATCTTGTTCAGCAGATGGCAGAGTTTTGCCATGATTGGCTCTCCCAAGGCTATCAGTAGTTCTAATGGAATGTTGTCTACTCCCGGGGCCTTGTTTCGGCTCAGGTCTTTCAGTGCCCTGTCAAACTCTTCACGCAGTATCGTATCACCCTTTTCATCTTCATCTACATCCTCTTCCATTTCCATAATATTGTCCTTAAGTACATTGCCCTTGTATAGAACCTGTATATACTCCTTCCACCTTTCTGCTTTCCCTTCTTTGCTTAGAACTGGGTTTCCATCTGAGCTCTTGATATTCTTATAAGTGGTTCTCTTTTCTCCAAAAGTCTCTTTCATTTTCCTGTAGGCAGTATCTATCTTACCCCTAGTGAGATAAGCTTCTACATCCTTGCATTTGTCCTGTAGCCATCCCTGCTTAGCCATTTTGCACTTCCTGTCGATCTCATTTTTGAGACGTTTGTATTCCTTTTTGCCTACTTCATTTACTGCATTTTTATATTTTCTCCATTCATCAATTAAATTCAATATTTCTTCTGTTACCCAAGAATTTCTACTAGCCCTCGTCTTTTTACCTACTTGATCCTCTGCTGCCTTCACTACTTCATCCCTCAAAGCTGCCCATTCTTCTTCTACCGTATTTCTTTCCCCCATTCCTGTCAATTTTTCCCTTATATTCTCCATGAAATGTGTACAACCTCTGGTTTAGTCAGTTTATCCAGGTCCCATCTCTTTAAATTCCCACTTTTTTGCAGTTTCTTCAGTTTTAATCTACAGTTCATAACCAAAAGATTGCGGTAAGTGTCCTCATCTGCCCCTTGAAATGTCTTACAGTTTAAAACCTGGTTCCTAAATCTCTGTCTTACCATTATATAATTTGTCTGAAACCTGTCAGTATCTCCAGGCTTCTTCCATATACACAACCTTCTTTTGTGATACTTGAACCAAGTGTTAGCTATGATTAAGTTATGCTCTGTGCAAAATTCTACCAGGCGGCTTCCTCTTTCATTCCTTCCCCCCAATTCATATTCACCTACTACGTTTCCTTCTCTTCCTTTTCCTACTATCGAATTCCAGTCACCCAAGACTACTAAATTTTCGTCTCCCTTCACTATCTCAATAATTTCTTTTATCTCCTCATACATTTCTTCAATTTCTTCGTCATCTGCAGAGCTAATTGGCATACAAACTTGTACTACTGTAGTAGGCGTGGGCTCCGTGTCTATCTTGGCCACAATAATGCGTTCACTATCCTGTTTGTAATAGCATACCCGCATTCCTATTTTTTATTCATTATTAAACCTTCTCCTGCATTAACCCTATTTGATTTTGTACTTATAACCCTGTATTCACCTGACCAAAAGTCTTGTTCCTCCTGCCACCGCACTTCACTAATTCCCATTATATCTCACTTTACCCGATCCATTTCCCTTTTTAAGTTTTCTAGCCTATCTGCCCGATTAAGGGATCTGACAATCCACACTCCGATCCGTAGAACGCCAGTTTTCTTTCTCCTGATATCGACGTCCTCTTGCGTAGTCCCCGCCCAGAGATTCGAATGGGGGACTATTTCACCTCCGGAATATTTTACCCAAGAGGACGCCATCATCATTTTATCATACAGTAAGGCTGCATGCCCTCGGGAAAAATCACAGCTGTAGTTTCGCCTTGCTTTCAGCCGTTCGCAGTACCAGCACAGCATGACCGGTTTGGTTAGTGTTACAAGGCCAGATAAGCCAATCATCCAGACTGTTGCCCCTGCAACTATTGAAAAGGCTGCTGCCCCTCTTCAGGAACCACACGTTTATCTGGTCTCTCAACAGATACCCCTCCGTTGTGGTTGCACCTACGATACGGCCATCTGTATCGCTGAGGCACGCAAGCCTTCCCACCAACGGCCAGATCCATGGTTCATGGGGGGAGGTCACATTTTTAATATGTCTGAATTACTGTGTTAATAGAGACTTCATTACGTCATGTGACGAGGCGGCGCACTAGCTTAAGTATGTATGAGAATGAAGCCTGTGGGTCACCAGCGGTTGCTCATGGCTTCACTGTGACGCAAAGCCCAGTTACGCTGCCTCGTTACTGTAGCAAATCTGATAACAAAATTATACCCAGTCTCCGTTCCTAGAGTTTATCTCGTGGTAAGGATCCGCTGATTTATAAGAGTCGGCAAATTTATTTTAATTTATCTTTTTTGTTAGGATGCTTTCCTGTCGCCACAACAGATAGTTTACCTACGGAAGAGAAGTCATGTGCACCAATCAGTCTGTGAATTGTGTAATCGTTGTTCTGTGCGTTATCATATTTTAACTGTTTGTTTATTGTGCTCCTGAGGCGGAGTTGGAGACCAGCCCAGCATTTGCGTAAGCGAGCGTAGAAAACCACCTAAAACCATATTCTCGCTGGCTGTTTCTGTCTTTCTTTCTTTCTTTTCGGCCCTGGACAGGAAAGGGAAACTTCAAGAAAAGATATAGTTACCACCGCCACTTGTGTACTTCGAAAAATAAGAATTGCACCAGAATGAGATTTTCACTCTGCAGCGGAGTGTGCGCTGATATGAAACTTCCTGGCAGATTAAAACTGTGTGCCCGACCGAGACTCGAACTCGGTTCGAGTCTCGGTCGGGCACACAGTTTTAATCTGCCAGGAAGTTTCAAGAATTGCACCTATTCAGATGTTGGCGCTTATCTGTGCCTATCCCAAAACAACTAACCTGTTACTAAAAGAGGGCAGGAAAGGAAGAATGTATGGTGAATGAACGCACAAAGGAGCAGTGAAAATGAAAGTTGTTTTGTATGGTTTTCTTTTGTATTATATTATTTCATTTTTTTACCAAAATTCCAGGAGTCGCTCTCGCCTTCGGACGGTGGAACAACCAAACTTGTGTTCTCGAAATTTTTAAAGCAGATTCCATTTGTAGCTCGTTCAGAGCATCATGCCGACAAAATAAGCATCAGCATCTCATGGTTTGCACATTCTAACTGGTAGGCGGGTCATGATATTTGAAATGAATTGCTTGTATCTGAGGTTGCGATTAAGTTCAGAGTGTCGATCACTACTGTACGTTCAATAACCCAGTTCAGACTTCTTGTCGGGGCCAAAAAGGTAGCGGACGATATGGCCGCGTATAAAACTGACAGTGTTAGTTTTCGTTGCAGCGTTGCAGGCTAATGAATCATATCTGGGAATAAAAGTGTATGGCTGGTGATACGAGCAAGTGTCTGTAGGGAACGTACTCCAAAGTACGCTGCTCGAGCCTACATACGTCAGACGACAGACCACATGGGAATTGGTGGCCGTCTGTGTCATCCACACCGCAATGAACGCAATTAACGTGTACCAGCGAGACGGATGCGGTGCAAACTAAATTGGATGAACTGTTTGCCACTGAAAGTGATATACCAGGCGCATTGGACGATGGTGTTGAGAAAGCCTGCATGCACCGCTTTCCACACATACGCCATGTAATCTGGGGAAACTGGAAACTTGTGTTTGATGGGATTGGGGGACTGATGCATTTTGTAGTGCATCAGCTACAACCCTTGTATAGAGTATTCGTGGAAGTGGTATGTAATGAAGGATGTATCTTGACTCCAGAAAGAAATGCCAAAAGCGATAAAAGGAGAGTGGAATGTCTGATAACTTGACTGGGGCTGACATTGAAAATGGCGCATAATGATGTAAAAGTAGTCTGGTGTGGTTCGTGGGGCAATGGCGCCACACTTTCAGTTGAGATCTAACGAAAAATGCCACAACTCTGTGTGGCACGTGGAATAAGCCAACCCCACCACTTTCCCGTAGGGGGACAAGAGCGGAATATTGGATTTTAAATATCCTGGTACAGACAAAGGATCCCATCGCCATCAACATACGATGGGCGTGAGAAATCGGGACCGGAAATACTAGCGCCACATGGGGGATGCGAGAGGTGTGGGAGACATTCACGTATTGTGCGTGCTGTACAATATCGAGAGGTCTAAGGCCGTGATTCACGAGGCCAGCCAGCCCTGATCGTTTGGAGGAGTCGACTGCTGTTTGCTGGCGCCAAACGACGGAGATGTTTCATAAAATCAATGCCCAAACAGCGGAGGCTGGTGGCCACACTTACAAGAGCAACACATGTGTCAGGTAAGCCGTCACCAGTGAGCAGAATCTGGGATTTGGAAGCGTTAAGAGAACTACCAGATGCTTCCCCATTTGTCACCACCCCGTGTCAGGGCTTCACGGACATTATCTTCACTGCATAGGTAGAGCAGACGATCATCAGCTAAGGCCGTACAACAGAAGCAGTGCCCATGCAATGTCAGGCCTACCAGGCGTTGGCAAAGTCTCTGGAGAAGGGTCCTAACACCAAAGCATACAGTCTCAGAAAAGTGGGCAACGTTGTCGGACAGAGCACTCGATCACTAGGGTCGCCGGCCAGAGTGGCCGTGCGGTTCTGGGCGCTACAGTCTGGAACCGAGCAGCCGCTACGGTCGCAGGTTCGAACCCTGCCTCGGGCATGGATGTGTGTGATGTCCTTAGGTTAGTTAGGTTTAATTAGTTCTAAGTTCTAGGCGACTGATGACCTCAGACGTTAAGTCGCATAGTGCTCAGAGCCATTTGCTCAGAGCCATTTGATCACTAGCGTCGTAGTGAGGCAATCATTACAGAGTATTCTTGAAGTCGCGCCCCTCAATAGACGCATTACCATCTTTACTGTATGAGCTGGAAAACCTATGTGCTGGAGGACTGTCTTCAACAAAGTGTGGTCGACATGATCAACTACGTGACTGCCGTCCGGAGTGGCCGTTCGGTTTCAGGCGACATGTCACGCAATGCGCGGTCCCTCCCACCGGATGTTCGAGTCCTGCCTCGGTCATGGTGTGTGTGTGTTATTCTTAGCATAAGTTAGTTTGAGTAGGCATAAGTTAGGTTAAGTAGTGCGTAAGTCAAGGGACCGATGACCTTAGCAGTTGGTCCCTTAGGAATTCACATACGTCTGAACATTTGAAATACCTGACTGAAATCAAACGACGGCTGTGCGCAGGTTAGATGCCTCGAGATGGCGAGGGCGATCATGTCCCTGTACAAGCAAAGAGCCGTATGAATTTTGTTTTCACCACCGAGCTTCCACTATTGGCACGGAGGGTCCTGGAGAGATATCCGGATGGCATGAAATATCCGGCGCAGCCACTGTGGCCGCAACCACCGGGTGGAAGCTGGGTCGGGCGACACCTTGTGGCACTCCCCGACGGATGTGCCAGCACCCTCGTCTGCTCCGTCATTGACATCGTCAACTAAGGAGATCGGAACCAGTAGAACGAGATCATCGAGGCCTAGGGCCTGTGACGCTGCCGTAGTGGGTCCAGGGAATCTCCCACCACCGGATGCTTATTTGTCGGATGGGGTCGTAGGCGGTGGAAAGGATGCTCCCAAGATGGGACATCGCGAGTGGCCACACCTGTCGCTGGGGCACTGTCTGTGATCCGGTCCACTGCCTGTGATGCCACATGAAGAAATGTGTCGTCGGAGAGCCTTCGGGTCTTCGCTTCTTCGGTTTTCGGGGCGACCGCTGCTTTCTGAGGTGCTGTTCCGTGTCAGAATGTGGACGTTCGTCGTCTAAAGCCGTGCCCATCCGAAGGAAAGCACAGGTAGGCGCTGTATTCGGTTCGATGTCCATCGTAGCGGACGGGCCGTTCATCGAGCTCTGAGCAGTTGTTGGCCTCGTCGCTGTGAGAGGTTCAAAAATGGTTCAAATGGCTCTGATCGTTATGGGACTTAACATCTATGGTCATCAGTCCCCAAGAACTTAGAACTACTTAAACCTAACTAACCTAAGGACATCACACAACACCCACTCATCACGAGGCAGAGAAAATCCATGACCCCGCTGGGAATCGAACCCGGGCGTGAGAAGCGAGAACGCTAGCGCACGACCACGAGCTGCGGACCGCTGTGAGAGGTGATTATGCCTGTGAGGTCAATGTTACACCACACAGAGGGGGAGTGACTGCGGGTGAACAGGCGCTTCCTGAAGTGACATATCCGGGTTGCACACATCCGAGGCGTAAGTATGCGGTAAAGAAGTGACCGTCGCTTTGGGAGCTGCGTGACTGTTTAGGATCTGTAGCCAACGGCGACGGAGACAATCGGATCTAATATGCCCCTCGTTTCCACATCCTGCACAATTCCACAGCTGGGCATCATACATGACTACTGCTCGCACACCATCTATCAGCAGATAGAATGGTACGTGTTTGGACAGTTCAATCTTGATCGGACACCATTTAACATGTGATATGTCGTGAACGTCTACTGTTTTCCGCGACGCGGCCTACAACATTGCCGTAGGGTCAGAAGGCTTCGACGACCACGTCTTGTGGCACTTCGAAAGGAAGCTCAGATACCAGAATTTTCTGAAGGCCGAATGCAGCGTGATGTGTCGTTATCTTCACAATAATCGCGTCGGAATGCTTAAACTTTAGTTCGAGTGCATGTCGGCCCACTACGTCAGCACATGTTTCCTCCATCGTCATTTTTATGCAGACGATACTAGCCTGTGATAGGGAAGTGAATACCTATTACTTGTTGTGGGTCCAGGTGTATGGAATGTTCGATTTCGTAAGCAAATGGTTCAAATGGCTCTGAGCACTATGGGACTCAACTGCTGTGGTCATCAGTCCCCTAGAACTTAGAACTACTTAAACCTGACTAACCTAAGGACATCACACACACCCATGCCCGAGGCAGGATTCGAACCTGCGACCGTAGCAGCAGCGCGGCTCCGGACTGGAGCGCCTAGAACCGCACGGCCACCGCGGCCGGCTTTCGTAAGCACATTGGCGTGTATGTTCGGCTTGGAATATTACTTTACTGTCGCTCGGCGGTAAGAGTGTGCCATGGCGTACAATACTGATGGACTCACAAGAATATCGCGACGCGAAAGTAAACAACTCCGTTACCGGAGCGCTGCCCGGTTCGCGGAGCCGGTCCGCACGCTAGCACGGCCGAAAGCCGACTTTGTCTGGTACACAAGGCTAACAGGTCCCAATCCGCTGCGCGGATTCGATCTCCGTCTAGTTCATATACTCGTCTCGGAAGCCAGCACCCTGCGCGTTATGCCGTCGCTACACGGGACATAGCGCCCTACAATTTTTGTGACTTCACTTCCTGCTGTTTCTCGTTGAGAAGCTATTTCGTCAGGAGAAACACAAAAGAAGTTTACGATATTTCGGCACCCTGCCATGTAAAGTAGAACCAATAGGAATCAAGAACGCTCCCTATGTCACAAGCGGAAAGCAAGCTGTATTTGTCGTGTACAGCAGAAGCCCATATTCGATGGGTTTTATGTTGTACGTTTCACCCTATGAATATATGTGGTTTCTAAGCACCAGCACGTTGAATGCCTCGAGAACGAATAGCTGTTGGTACGATTTGCTGTAATAAAATGACGGGAAACCTAATATCGGTGTTTTAAGAATTTTCGTATTTAGTTGTTTTCGCGTTATGAGTGCAAGCCGTTTTAGCACAACGATCCGTTTAAAATTCATGAAAATGTGTCTTTCTTACTATGATTTACATTATAATTGTCAATAACATTTCTAACACGAAAGTAAAGGGGCCCGCATCTCGTGGTCGTGCGGTAGCGTTCTCGCTTCCCACGCCCGGGTTCCCGGGTTCGATTCCCGGCGGGGTCAGGGATTTTCTCTGCCTCGAGATGGCTGGGTGTTGTGTGACGTCCTTAGGTTAGTTAGGTTTAAGTAGTTCTAAGTTCTAGGGGACTGATGACCGTAGATGTTAAGTCCCATAGTGCTCAGAGCCATTTTCGAAAGTAAAGGGAAAGAAACAAATTACAGATGATTGCATAGTCGGTTGAAGCACTGCAAAGTTACCCAAGTATTGGAATGGCTGAGTGTTCGTGTTCTGGTGTTACAATTTTTTTTCACTTTCGTTATTGGTAAAAGGTTATGGGAGTTTCATATTAATTCATTTGATGTTATGTAAACAGATGTGAGTTGTCTGTCAGGAGTGAGTGTGTTTGATTTGGTGAACTTACATAAGCTGATGTTTTCCTGGGTGGACATGGATCTTCCATTTTTGTCTTACTACGCTTTCACGGATATTAAAGTTTTTATTTACGTATACCACAGAGAGAGGGAAACATGACTAGCATACGGTCAGGAAACGAAATGTTCGTTTTAATAGAGCTAACGTAGGAATTCTACGCTCGTCATTTTTTGTGAACAAACTCTATGGTTTGCTAGCCAAATAAATGCGGCAACCGTCACTGGAGAGCACTGAGAGCGCAAAATCACACCAACCAGCTCGTGCCGTGGGATATTCCGTCTGCGTGCACGTCAACGTTAGCTGCGTCGTGCCGTGCTGACAGCTTTAGGCTATACTAGGAGGCCATTAACAATCTGTATTTCTAAACGGCTATAATGGTCACCAAATCGTTCGGTCTCAGTTGCAGGTTGTCTACCTAATGGCATCCAGGACAACAAAAATTAAATTTTCACTATTTCATGTACTTATTGACCGAATTTGCGAATTTCAAATGCTGTTACAATATACTCACTGAGAGGTACAGTCTTAGGTCAACATTTAATACAAAAGACAAGTATTAAACTTAGGAGCTGTGCATTTCTACTGAGTCAGTGTAACTGTGTGCAAATTACCCAGACTATATTCATGATTTTTTATTGCTGCCATCACTCAGCTTATATGACTAGACAACGCAAAGGCAGATATGGCAAGTTGAAAAAGAGAGTATGTGTGAGAGATAGACGGTGATATATGTATATACAACCGTATGATAAACCCCTACCCTCAAAAATATTTCTCTCTTTCATACCTCCTCTGTGTTACCACAGATGACGTGTCACTAATCTCATTTGTACTAAGATTGCAGTACGTGGCTGGTGCCTATTTTCTTCCACCGTCCTGAGTGGAATGCATAAGTTCTAATAAATGTTTACCAACCTGCAGTCTTCTATAATTGTTGTCACCTGCGCAGAAAACAGCTATGAGTAACTCTTAGCGAGGAAATGTTATTTTAGAAATAATTAAATTTCCACTCACTCTGTTTGTACGGGATGCCACTCTTTTTTTATTAACATAACACGAGAACCTGCACAATTACATTCCACTTTATAGTCACATATAATTTCTATTCTTTAGCAAATTAATGAGCTGCGTATTTCCGTAATTACCGTAACAATGTTCCAAATAACCATACATTACTAATAAAGTCTTAACTAACAGCGACCGTTGCAGACAACATGTCTGTCCCCTGAGACTGCCCAACCAACTCTGATCTTACAGCCGAACCACTTCGCCCGCCATCCAAGTTAGGCGCGATCCGAAGATCACCTAAGTGCTTCGTCTGCCTTTTTGTTTAGCAGTTGTTTATTACTCTACTTGTTCTTAATACTTGTTAAATAATGGAATGATAACACGCTATTGAGAGATGCTTTAATTTGAGATGCAAGCAAATACGCTATTCGATCTGTCTAATATTAATAACAGAAAATTATCATTTTGGCACGCAAATTCCGAACGCAGCAGCCAATAGCGGAGAAGGATCACAATTTAGGCGGTCTTCCTCACGATACCCGTAAGGAACAAACCATCTGTCATCGGTATCTCACACCACATTACATCATTTTGTCATTGGAGCCTTCTCAACTACTCTCAGAGAAACTTCTTGTACCTGAATATGATGACTGCAAAGTCAAAAATATTACACAGGTCATGACCTATATATACTTGTCTCGGAAGCTATTACCCTGCGCGTTATGTCGTCGCCACACGGGACGAGTTAGCTAACGTTGACATAGCGCCCTACAATCTTTGTGACTTCATTTTCTGCTGTTTCTCGTTGAGAAGCCATTTCGTCACGTGAAACACAAAATAAGTTCTACGATATTTCCGTTCGGGAGAAGTGCCGTTAGTTTCGTGAGGTTACCACCATTTTCTTCATGAAAAATACTTTCCATTTTTCTCTGAATTTGTACAACTTGTTTCCTGTTTGTTTATTTTCCTCAAACCGAATCCCGGACGCCAGAGAGAACAAATGAAGTGAACATAGACCAACTAATTTACTATTCCGTTGCTTAAAAACAGCGCTATGCTTGTTATCCCTCTGACGTTTCCCTGGGAAACGAATTCGGCGGAAATAATGCGACTCCTTCTCGACAGCTGTTACGTGGAGAGAGGTCCCAGGGAGTTCCGATGGTCCACCCCTCCCCATGACACTTTGCAGCTGCTCTTCTTCTGTCAAATTTGCGTGGCAGCCGGAGACATTATTTTGCAGCGAACGTCAATCGTTCGCCCACTCTCCGAGAAAATGCAGAAAGGTGAATCGCAAGATATGCTCCACTGGAACATCGGAAGCGATGTGTGAAACATCAGCGTGCACTAAAAGCGTGATGCACGAAAGACTTTTTTTTTTACTAATCGTCTGTCATAGTACAGCTATTGTATACAACTGCACAATGGCATCGTATGCTACAAAACTACGTGTAAAAAGTTTACTTTTTTATTTAATGCTTCCAGATGTATATAGTAGTCTAAAATTGTAGAGGAACTTATAAAAATTACAGGTATAACAATATTCTAATAACCCTAAACGTGAAAGCGTGCAAAGGCAAAATCTTATTTTTCGTATCCCACTTACAATTAGCATTAAGTCCGCAAGTCCATGCACTATGACTAGCGAAACTTCTCAAGAACGTTAATATACGAGTTTCTCTTCATTCACCTTCACGTTTTCTGAAGGTTAGTGGAACTTTCCAATTAATTTAATAGAAATATGCCCTGTAATATCCGATGTTGTGTATATGTAAGAGCTCGGTCTCTCAGGAATGTGTTTTGGAACATGTGGACAAACATGGAGATGGATGTTATTCATGCATGTGCGCGCGCGCACGCACTCGCACGCACACACACACACACACACACACACACACACACACACACACACACACACACACACTTATATAAAGAACAAAAATATTAAATGAATATTGTGGTAGAGAAATAACAGTTTGGTTTTATCTAACGGAGATAGATTCAGCTGGAGACACTGCTCTTTCTTGTTTTCAGTCTCTTGTATGTAGGATGTTCTAAATACACGGCTGTGTAATAGAAACACTGATACAATTCGAATACTCTTAGAATTTTACTAAAAAGTGAGAATGATAAAATAATTATTGTCTTACTTGGAAGGTCATTCTAAATTTGTATACTGCCAGGACAACGTGCCTGGCATATCGACAAGGGAGAACATCTGCGTTTTTAATAGAGGTTGCATGGGGGCTTAATTATTAAGCAATAATTTTAGTAGCTGTGTATCCGGTTACGAACTCTCGAACCGATTGGCCCTGACTAGTATTAGTACGCAATCTGACTGCATAAAATAACAATAAAGAATGAAAGGAAATTTCCGTTAACACAATTGATTAACTAAGTCCCCTGCAACTATAAAAGTTACGAAACAACAAAGCACAAGTGTAACTGTTCTGTGTGTGGAAGTGTGATTCAACGTACATGTATCTGGTACAGTTCTTCCTCAATACAAGATATTTTAAACACCATTTACAATGAACTAATTGAACAACCAGAATTACAAGTCTAATACATGAACACGGGCCACATGCTTTGTTGACTGAACCTGTGACCAAGAGGCATTGTCATTGAGGAAATGTGAAATAAAACATTTTTCTTTTACCTCCATATATATTGACGAAAAATACACTGTGATCATTGCAACATCTTCCATCGATACATTACACTAACCGAACAGCATCTACTGTCTCGCCCAACAGAACAACAACCGCACACGACATGCTCTCAACTAGTACTGCTCTCGACATCCTCTCAACAAGTACTGCTCACGGCAACCTCCGAACTACTACTGCTCTCGACATCCTCTCAACAAGTACTGCCCACGGCAACCTCTGAACTACTATTGCCCCAGTGGAGGCGGCGGAATAATAACCTTTGGCGCAATCTCTGGCGCTGTGACTCAGTGTAGCCACCTTTCAAGGTAACGTAGTACTTTTGCACGTGTCCATTTCTCTAAGCAAACTGAGCGGTTTGCTTGCCAGATATAGTCTACAGCTGCTGCTAGAGAGAGCTGTGATCGCCAATCACGATGCGGAGCACCGTCGCAAATCATGAGGAATACGTTATGTTGTGTGTGATGTAGCAGCTCGTTTCTGAGCCTGCACTGGCCACGATAGGATTCACAATTGGCGTGCATCACAATGAGAAGCTCGTTATGTGTCAGGACAGCTTTTGGATTAGAATCATGCCTTAGACCGTGGTCTAATGCCCATACAACAAAAATCACTAACGAGGCAACAACTGGCTGGAAACACAAAAGCCTAGGCTTCGCAAATTACAATTTCTGTATAGCTATCAGCACATAGAGCTGCTATTGAAAATCAATGCACATGTCTGCTAAATCAAAGTATCCCTTCTGAAAACTATAACTGCTGATAAAAACTGATATCCCCTAAAACAGATCTGCGGTTTTACACTAACTCATCACACTGCAAACATTACTTTACCAATCTACAAAGACCGTTCAAGAGTTTATGAAAATAAACAAGTGCTCATAATTATCATTTCATTTTTACAATCCTGATGCTCTGTAGCACTATAAGATTATTCGCTGACGTTGTTGTCTGCAGCAAGGTATCGTCGTTGGACAATCGCAAGGAAATCCAGAAACATTCGTACAAATTTTCACTTGGAGTAATTTATGGCAGCTACCTTTAAATGTTGTTTTAAACGTGGTAAAGTGCATAACGATGAAATATGTCATGGTAGTGTTCCATTACAGGATTAGTGATGCGTTACATCGCATAGATGCGAGGGCAATTCGTATATTAAGATCCAGTCGGTCACGAAATGGGAAACACACTGAAAGTCAAAAATGTTTTATTTGGAACAGTTAGCTATACCTTCTAGCTACTTCTCTACACAGTCGCCGCTCTGACTTAGACGTTTACCGTAGCGTTGTACCACATTTCCAATATCCTCGTTATAGAAGGCAGCCGCATATGCTTTGCGCCAATTCTCTAAGCCGATGTGCAGCTCGTTCCATGTGCCAAAACGTTGTCTTCACAGCCAGCGGTTCATGTGAGCAGAGATGAATCTCAGAGGGAGCCAAGTCCGGACTGTATGGTGAGTAATGAAACACTTCTCATGCTGCAGGAGGGTCTTCATTGCCCTTGAAGTGTGCGGCCGAGAATTGACGTAAAGGAGGAAACGCAAGGTGGTTACGTTACATCAACTGAATGAAATGAGGTGAAATCACTCAGCAGGCACTCCTATTTGGCGGGAGACTGTGCCTCGCACATCAGTTGGAACTCGCCACTGTGTTCCTCGAATCTCTTCATCACAGTCCTGGGCTTGTGACAAGGCCCATTATCTTATTGAGAATAACCACTGCCGTCGGGAAACATGAACGTCATGAAGGGCTGAACGTGGCCTGCAATCAACGTACGATGCTCATTGGCGCTCATGGTGCTCCAATAGACCCATGGATGCCCACGTGAATATTTCTAGAGTATAATGGAGCCGTCGCCACTTGTCTGCGTCGCGCAGTACAGGTTCCAAGAAGCTGTTCCTCTGGAAGGCGATGGATTCGCGCCAACGCCCAGTGCCGATGGTCATGTGCCCATTCCAGTAGTAGTTACCGATGTCGTGGTTGTCGATTTTCGCAAATGCGTGGGTCGTCGGCTGCGGAGGCTTATGGTTAGGAGTGTTTTGTGCACTCTGTGTTCAGGTACACTTGTACTCTGCCAAGCATTGAACTCTGATGATCCTGTCAGAGTATGCTAATACAATAGCTCCATATTTTGCAGTTATATACAACGTGTATTGATTGCGTCTGGCCACTGGTTTGCTTTACATATGACCAGAATCTCTTTGGATTTTCTGCCAGATTTCGAGAGAGAATTTCGCTGTGGAAATTGTTAAAAGCATCTCGCATCGACGTACGCGCTATATTTCGAACTTCTGCAAAACTTTGCCAGTCTTGTGGGTTTTATGTTCTTTTAAATTTGGCATGCTTCTTTCGCTGCTTCTGCAACAGCGATCTGCCCCGTTTTGTGGACCATGGGGGATCAGTACCTTCACTTTTTAATTTACGTGGTCTATATCTCTCAGTTGCTATCGATGTTATCTCTTTGAAATCATTCCACAACTTTTCTGCACGTACATGATCAGATCGGAAGGAGTGAAGACTGTCTCTTAAAAAGGTGTTAAGAGAATTTTATCAGATTTTTTAAACAGATGTACTCTGCGTTTCTTTTTGATGGTTGTATGTGCTACGGTATTCAGCATAGCAGCAACTGCCTTGTTTTCCCTAATCCCTGTATTCGTTACGATACTCACTATTTGTCGAGGATTATTTGTTGCTAAGAGGTCAAGGATGCTTTCAAATGGCTATGAGCAGTATGGGACTTAACTTCTGAGGTCATCAGTCCCCTAGAACTTAGAACTGCTTAAACCTGACTAACCTAAGGACATCACACACATCTATGCCCGAGGCAGGATTCGAACCTGCGACTGTAGTGGCCGCGCGGTTCCAGACTGAAGCGCCTAGAACCGCTCGGCCACAGTGCCTTCCGCCGGCCTAAAACGTATAATTTTTTTCCAGCATATCGAGGGTAGATTGAAGTCACCCCGACTATAATTGTATGATTGTAGTATCTGTTGAAAATGAGGCTCATGTTTTCTTTGAACTGTTCAGCAACTATATCTTCTGAGTCGGGAGGTCGATAAAACGATCGAATTAATAGTTTTGTCCGATTGTCAGGTATAACATGTACCTATAGTATTTCGCAGGAACTATCTACGTCAATTTCACTACAATGCAAAGTACTTCTGACGGCAATGAATACTCCACCGCCAACTGTGTTTAATCTATCATTTCTGAACACTGTCAGATCGATTGAAAAAATTTCGGCTGAACTTATTTCCGGCTTTAGCCAACTTCCTATACCTGTAAGTATTTGAGCTTCAGTGCTTCCTATTAGGACCTGGAGCTCTGGTTCTTTCCCAACACAGCTACGACAATTTACAACTACAATACCGATCGTTTCTACAACTACCTTATTGTGTTTTACCTGCCCCCTTTTAGACGGGCGCCATTTTTGTGGTTCCTTGACTCCCTCTAACCTAAAAAACCACCCAATCCCTTCCATACAGGCCCCGCTACCCGTGTAGACACCTCCTGTATGTAGTTGGCTCCAGACCTATTAAGCGGAACCCGGAAACCCACCACCCGATGACGCAAGTCAAGGAATCTGCAGCCTACACGGTCACAAAACCGCCTTAGCCTCTGATTCAGACCCTCCACTCGGCTCTGCACCAAAGGATCAAGGATCACAGTCGGTTCTATCGACGATGCTGCAGATGGTGAGCTCCGCCTTAATCTCGGAAGCAAGACTGGCAGTCTTTACCATTTCCTCTATCCGTCTGAAACCAGAATCTGCTCCGATCCAAAGCGACACACGTCACTGGTACCGACATGAGCCACCACCTGCAGTTGGCAGCATCCTGTACTTTTCATGGCATCCGGAAGCACCCTTTCCACATCCGGAATGACTCCCCTCGGAATAAACACGGAGTGCACACTGACTTCTTTACCCTCCTTGGCAGCCATTTTCCTAAGGGGCCCCTTTACGCGCCTGACGTTGCAAGCCCCAGTTACCAGCAAACCCACCCTCTGTGAATGCCCAGACCTTGTGGGCCGAGAAGCTTCTTCTGGATCAGGGTGGACGACTACATCCGGCTCAGAGACATCGTTAGCCACAGATAACGCCCGAAACCTGTTCGTCAAACGAACCGGAGAGGCCCTACGACCGGCCCCTCGGAACGTTTTTCGCTGTCTGGCAGACTTTGGAATGATCTCTCACTAGACCACGGGTGAGGGGTCAACCCCAGTGAAAGCAGTACCCGTGGAGGTCAAAGCAGTGGACCGATCGGAGGATCCGTGGGATGTGTTCGACGTCCCTCGCATCCCCGCGTCCGATCCCCCACAGTGACGCCCCCTTGCAGCAGCCTCAAGCTGTGTGACGGAAGCCAACGCAGCCTGAAGCTGTGAGCTAAGGGTCGCCAGCTCAGCTCGCATCTGTACACAACAATCACAGATCACAGTTCCTATCCATTATTGCAGTCGCTCCTGTTTGAAGCTCGTAAAAATATGCAACAAGCGAAAGGTACACTCGCCTTATTAGTAGCAGGAAGTAGCGGTGCCCTCTCGCTGACGGTCTAACCGACTCTGAGCTATTCTAACCAAACAAACAAAAGCCTGCACGATGCGAGAGTCGATACAACGGTCGATAGCAACGGCGGTACTGTACACTACACTGTTATTGAAATAAAAGTTTGTGGCTCGTAAGCACTCGAACACGCAATAAATTACAAAAATAAATTACAAAAATAAACTAGTAACTACACAGATAACTGAAAATAAGTCTCTCCTGTTTGAAGTTCGTGAAAATATGTAACAAGCGTCATAAATGACGATCGCTTAAGAGCCAACTACGGTCGCGTCAGTTGGGATGTGTTTGCGCAGTTCGATTCGCACCTGACGCACTCCTTTCGGAACAGGATACGTCTCGAGCGTATGCCGCTTTTCCTCCACGTGACTTAGTCCTTCCCCATAAGGCCGCAGAGCGTTCACGACAAGCGTGGCCGGAACTTCAAACGGCAGCTCGAAGATTCGTGTGGTGCGGACACCGAGTCCTGCATGGTCACAGTCACTACACCCACATTGCCGTCCGAATGGTGGAAACGATATCCATCGGTGGAACGGGGAATAAGCCGTTAGCACGCTGCTCCATCGACAAATTTCAGGATATGTACTGGATATGGTCGGAAGATGTATACCTAGAAGTTCCTCTGGATCGACGTGCGTTGCTTCAAGCAGGAAACCTCTATTTCGTATGCCTTAGATCGTGCGTACTGGCCATGCAACGTTAATCTAATAGTGACCTTTCTACACGAAAGCGCCAGCGTCGTACGAGACGATCTGTTTACACTACAGTACCACAACCCGCGCGTGTATACAACGGCCCGTTCGCGGAGCGCCGCACAGAGCCAGGCGTACGTCCGCTTCGCGACACGGCTGGGGCCCGACTGACCAGATATGTATCGGAGCAGACTAAGGTGATCACTGACTTCGATGAAAATGTGAGGCAGTTTATCAACGAAGTAAACCTGCTGTGCCGGCCGCGGTGGTCTCGCGGTTCTAGGCGCGCAGTCCGGAACCGTGCGACTTCTACGGTCACAGGTTCGAATCCTGCCTCGGGCATGGATGTGTGTGATGTCCTTAGGTTAGTTACGTTTAAGTAGTTCTAAGTTCTAGGGGACTAATGACCACAGCAGTTGAGTCCCATAGTGCTCAGAGCCATTTGAACCATAAACCTGCTGTGGTCGATGTGCAAGAGCAACTGCCACTTTACTTATTCTCTGAATATTGAAAACAAGTCATATTAATCACCAGCTGTTGCGAGGTGGTGGTTTTGTTCTGGCAGATGGAGACACCATGAAATCATTGCCCGTGGTTTTCAACAGACAGAGCGCAAGTTAAAATATGTCGCCTGTATATATTTAAGGTATTTTTTCGTGATATGAATAGGCCCACTAATGTTATAGCCGGCCGCGGTGACCGAGCCGTTCTAGGCGCTCAGTCCGGAACCGCGCGACTGCTACGGTCGCAGGTTCGAATCCTGCCTCGGGTATGGATGTGTGTGATGTCCTTAGGTTAGTTAGGTATAAGTAGTTCTAAGTTCTAGGGGACTTACGACCTCAGATGTTAAGTTCCATAGTGGTCAGAACCATTTGAACCAACCTGGAAGCTTTATCCACAATATCAAAAAGTACAGAGCCATCTTCTCCTGATTTCCCAGAAAGTTGGGTGGCCAATTAAGCGCCGTTAGCATCAAGGGTAGGCGCACTAGGATGTGACAAATCCCATCTTTCCTCCCTTAGATGTCCTAATTCTGTGTACCACTGATCTAGTTGATCTATCAGATGCTGAATCACATCATTAGCCGAAACTTCTTTAACCATATTTCCTATTTATTACCGCCACAAGTGTACAGGGTACTCAAAATATTAAATCATAAGAAAGGTTAGGGAAACAACCATATAAGCTCAAAAAACCTTAACATTGACACTTACTCATGTTGCTGCATGGGGTGTCTGTCCCTGCCGAGGAACCATGTCTTCAGGTTGACGTACATCTTCATTTTCAGCAGTACTTCTGGGAACAATTATAATACTGGAAAGAAAGAAAAATTTATGACTCCAATTAGAACGCGGTTTCTAGAATGGCTTTGTGCGGGTGGCGGTTCTGTGACGATGATGGATGCAGGTGCTGCAGAAGCAGGCAGTTAGTCGCTAGATGAACCATTGCTACTGTTTGTTTGCATTCATTGGACTCTGACGCTACCAGCGTCGATAGCAAGGGCGCCAACGCACTGTGACGGCGTGTCTCGGGCCGCCAACCTCACAGCGGTGTAGTCAGCAGCACAACAGGCCGAGCGCCACCTTAAGGGGCTCCGGAGAGGCTCAAAATCATGAAAAGTTCAATTTTTCCTTTTTTGCGTTTTCTGAATCTGCAGACTATTACCTTTTAATAGATATATAATTTATTCAATTCCGAAGACTAAAACTATTTTTAATTTTTTTTTGAAATGTGTTCTACATGAGCGTGACCCACTGCGGCGCTGTTAAACTGCTGTCAAATGGTGTTATTATTAACGTCCGTGTTCATCAGGTACATTTTAGTGATGTGAGATAAAGTATGTGTTGTGGCTAACCTGTGATGGTTCAATATATATCGCTGGTGTGATTGTCGATTGTTTCATGTTTATTTACTCTGTCGTTATCTCGAAAATATTCGTAATTAATTCTGTTTCTTGAGTCTCTGTTTTGTTGAAGTATAATAATGAGTAAAAGTAAAGTTATTAGAAATCCTCTGAAGGCTTTTAAGAAAAGGAGAAATGTTGGAAAGCCAAAGGTATGTGTTATTACTGTAAACAATAAAGACGATAACCAAGTGAGTGAACCTAACCTCTCAAGTACACCTGCCCATAGCAGTCAAAGTGGGAAAGAAAATACTTCACAGAAGAAGCTTGGTTCGATGAGTGAAAACTATGAATGTTTTATGGGCGAATCGGATGTGAATGAAATATTTGATATGTCGGTTCTCAAAGGAATTTTTTCAAACTGTGTATGATGTTTTCATTGTAGTGAAGTTGGTCTGGAACTCTCCATAATAAAGCACGTAGGACTTGCTAGTGAAATATAACTGAAATGTGATAAGTGTTCATACATGACCACCTTTTGGAACAGTGTTGCAGTAACTGCAACTGAAGAAAATGGCAGCAAAATCTACGAACACAACAACGATCGATGCTTGCTTTAGACAAGGAACGCCTTCGGGCTGCAGACAGGGCTGTAAAGAGTCTAGAAATACAAGCAAGAGTAAACAGGAGGAGGAACAAGAGGAAGCTGGAGGAGGAGTTTGCAGAGGATGAAGATAATCCATCCTATGGACCTGGAATGCACTAAGAAGTTCATCCAATCTTTGTCGCTCGATTCCCAAAACTTTTATTTTCTCATACTAATTACATGTTTTCTAAGGATCTTCCGAACATATTTGTTTCAAACTTTCAGTAAATGTTACACAGTACCTTCTGCATAATTTAACACAGCCTTTTTCCAAAAAACTGTATATTTTTGAATATATAAATAAAAAATTGCAAAAAAATGTTGTGAATTTTCATTACAATTGAAAAAAAATCATCTTTAATAACTGAACTAAAATTTTGTAAAATCCCTGTATTAAGTTGTAGCCCATATTCCAATAAATAATCCGTAAAAAGTTCAACTTCCTACCTCAAATACTTTGTGAGGAAAGATGTAATTTATAAGCGTTATTTTAACATTGCAAGTATAGGGCGTTCCGGAGCCCCTTAACAGCTGCTGTGTCAGGTAAGTCTCGTCCTACCCGATCCATAACTGCCGGATCGGCGTCGGGAGCCGTGGCGGCGAAGACGGTTGGTTGTGTCTCACATCAGTGAACAGGACGAAGGAGTCCACTGCTGGTGCCTCGGCAGAGGCGGGGATCGCTGGACCCCAAGTTGTAGTTCCGTGAAGGCAGCAGAGAAGTGATCAGCCCGAACGCCCAGATGGTGAGTCGGTGGACAGCGGTTCAAGCCCTAGCGACGCCGCTAGTAGCAGGTTTATCCTGTTATAGAATATTTACCAACTTTGGAGATATAACAGTCACTAATAAAGCATATTTTTCGCATTTTCCTTCACTGATTTCCATTGGGGTAACGTTCAGTTTAACACTCACTTAGGCAAAAAGTGTTCATTACACAAGAGAAGGTAGTTCTAATTACAGTTATGCAGCCCAAATTCAAATGGCTCTAAGCACTATGGGACTTAAAATTTGAAGTCATCAGTCCCCTAGACTTAGAACTACCTAAACCTAACTAAGCCAAGGACATCACACACATTCATGCCCGAGGCAGGATTCGAACCTGCGACCGTAGCAGCCGCGTGGTTCCGGACTGAAGCGCCTAGAAACGCTCGTCCACCGCAGCCGGCTATGCAGTCCAGTCACATTAATACGACCACCGCTCATGTTCGACATCAGTGTGCAGTAATTACTCACAGACGGCAGGTGGCATCACTAGCAGCGGAAGATACATAAAGCGTGTCGGAGGAAGTGGAAAACAGTACAGGTGTTGTGATGCGGGAACGTAGTGATTTTTCTTAACAGCCAAAAGCGCTTGATCATAGACTTTCGGACCAAGGGAGGAAGGATTTCCGAAATGGCTAAATTTGTAAATTGTTCTCATGCCACGGTGGTTAAATCACGCATGGCCAAATAGCCATATCCAAAACCGGCGCTGAGGCAATAGAGGTGCTCCATGGTCCAAGAATGACAGGAACGAATGATGGCTGCAGAGATGCATACGAGTGAACAGACGTACAGCTGTTGAGCAACTCACTACCCAGATGAACCAACGAGCTACCAACAGCGCCTCCCAAATCAGCATTCAGCCAACGCAGCTTTGAATGGGCCCCTGCAGCAGTCGCCTGCTTCATGCACCAAGCCGACTACTGTTCATCAGCGATGATGGCGGGTATTTCCACGCTAATACCACAGCTGGACGTCCACCGAGTGGTGACAGATGATCTTCTCAGATGAATTAGGTTTTATGCTCCATCGGACAGATGACCACTGCTGTGTACGGTGTGAAACGTACAAAAGCTGGTATCCCCCAACACTCATCGGAAAGGTCCAGTTGATCTGGGCGTTCTAGAAGGCACAGTGGATCACACAAGTATGCACGTATAGTTGGGGATCGTATCCATCTCTACACGCAGTTTGTTTTTCCTCATCATGATAGCATCTACCAGCGGCACAGAGCAATGTGTCAGACATTTACAGTGTACGTGAGTGGTTCGATGGGCACCTGGATGACTTTTCCGAACTCCCGTGGCCACCAAACTCCTGTACTTTGAACACACAGACAATCTTTGAGACTACATTGATGGGGCTGTTGGCGCAATGGACCCTTAACTGAGAAATCTAGCTTAGCTGGTCATTACCCTGGAGCTGGAATGGCTCCACATCGCTGTCGGTACTTTCCACAACCTTACCGACTCTCTTCTTGCAAGTATCGCCTTTCAGGAGGTGATTATTCAGGCTTTTGACAATCAGTCACATTAATGTGACTGGACATTGTCTGTGTGCAGTCACTTCCACACATCTGGCAGGGATCTTTTTAAGCATCTGGGAATATTAAGAACAGCACAACGTTAGATTTATTCAGTTACGACATTTGTTAACAATTAATCTGCGTTTCAGAGTAATAGAGATATTAAGAAGTACAAAACATGAAGTAAAAAATGAACTACATTATCCCATAATAAATCTAACTTTGGTACGACTGGAGACAAGGGGTGAAGTATGCAGCTATAAAACTGTTTTAATATCTACCCATTGAAATAAAATGTCCGATAAATGGCGGAAATGTTTTCAAATGTTGAGTATAGATGTTTATACTTAACAACTCTATCTATAGCATGGATGAATTTTTGAATAGAAATAATTCCTCTTTCTTATAGAAATAAACCCATAAATGGCCAAATCATTCGCCCGAATTTTTCCGAATGTGACGTGGTACATAGTCATCCAAAAAAAATCCATAGTTGTTTTGGAAAATGACGTCCATGAATGGCTGCAAATGGTCTCCTAGTAGCCGAACATCCATAGGATCCAGTCCATTCCATGTAAACACAACCCACGCCATTATGGAGCCACCATCAGCTTGCGCGGTACGTTGTTGACTACTTGGGACCGTGGCTTCATAGGGTCTGCGCTACACTCTAAACCTATCATCAGCTCTTACCAACTGAAATCGAAACCCGTGTGGCCAGGCCACGGGTTTCTTGTCGTCTAAGGTCCAAGCGATATGGTCATGAACCCAGGAGAAGCGCTGCAGGCGATCCCGTCGTGTTAGCAAAGGCACTCACGTCAGACGTCTGCTGCCAGAGTCCACTAACGCCACATTTCGCCGCACTGTCCTAACGGATACGTTCATCCTAAGTCCCACAATGATTTCTGTGGTTAATTGACAAAGTGTTGCTTGTCTGTTAGCACTGACAACTCCACATAAACGCCGCTGCTCTCGGCCGTTAAGTGAAGTTCGTTGGTCACTGCGATGTCCGTGGTGAGAGATAACGCCTGAAATGTGGTATCCAGGGCACACACTTGATACCGTGGATCTCCGAATATTGAATTCCCTAACCACTGCGAAATGAAATGTGTTGTGGGTTGGCAGGAGAGCCAACACCGTTACTAGAGGAAGCCAAAAGGCACGCGTTTTAGCTCACGCAGGCTGGCGTGAGGTCCTGGAACAGCACAAGGAAATTAGACTTTAGAAAAACGGACGTAGCTGGTGGAATACATAACTTTATTCCACAATTGGTGAACGACGCCCTTGACTGTACATTATTCACAATATCAATAGTAACTGAACATGGCGCCTTGCTTGGTCGTAGCAAATGACGTAGCTGAAGGCTATGCTAACTATCGTCTCGGCAAACGAGAGCGTATTTTGTCAGTGACCCATCGCTAGCAAATTCTGTTGTACAACTGGGGCGAGTGCTAGGAAGTCTCTCTAGACCTGCCGTGTGGCGGCGCTCGGTCTGCAATCACTGATACTGGCGACACGCGGGTCCGATGTATACTAACGGACCGCGGCCAATTTAAAAGCTACCACCTAGCAAGTGTGGTGTCTGGCGGTGACACCACATTCCTCCCCCGCAAATCGGCGTACGGTTGTGTTATAAGGCTTCCGCCCGCCGTGGGGAGGACCCCATGTTGACGTATGCAACGAGGTGAGGAGCCTAACAACAGGCGAGGCTTTGCCACCCGCACCCGGCCATTCGGACCGCGGGGAGCTAGGAAACGCCTGAAAGCCCGCTCCAGGGTGCACGCCAACATATGGTGTATGCGCTCGCAGAGAGACAGGAGGGGCCGAAAGGTCGACCTCCATCGAGCCAGGGCACCCGACGGGCCGTGGGGAGGTCCCCATGTTGACGTATGCGACGAGGTGAGGAGCCTAAAGGCCGGTTCCCACTAGGGCTGCCGCGCGTCAAAACCGCGCGTCACCGGCGTGGTTGCCATGGAAACGGCGTCAGCGGCAAGGCGCGGCGGGCTCTGCGTCGCGGTTTGACCATGTCGAACCGCTTCCACTGCCACGTGACGCGCTCCAGGTGCGCGCCGCCAATCACAGAACGCGCTGAGCGTGACGTCAGGTACGCAACCCCGGGCCACAAGAACTTTCGCCGAACCGCTGGCGCGGACGCGGCGGCAGCTATTAAATACTTATCATCCGATTCCAAGGAAACTATTCGGTAGAAAAATTTGATTCTTGGGCATGTTACAGCCTGATATCTTCTCTCGATAAAGGGCCGAATTTCTTTTCGATATTCGTCGTGGTTACTTGCTGTATCGCATTTACGTAAACCTTTACACGAAATTTTAATGAGTGTGCAGAGGTAAAAACGCATTGCGTGGACTTTGCGTACAGTTCATTTTAGGTAATACATTATTGCGTATGAAATTTAGTCAACATATCGAAATTGCTTTTAAAGCTGAGAGCAGAACGATAGCTATCACCGTTCTCGAGATATTGAATGATATGTCGGCGGACGGGCTGTGCGGTGACCGCGCGGGTAGCTCGCGACGCGACCGATACTTCGTCCTGCTCGTTGTAAACCGTGTGGTTGTATCAACCGCAAATTTCGTAAACGGTTCAAGAAATCTAAAAGTCTTTTTTTGCAAACGATAACTTGTAAAATGTCATGTATTTCGTCGCATGATAAATATCCAAAATCTGTTTACCTACCGAGATGTGAAACAAACTACAGTTTTTCAGAAGGGATAGATTATTTTTTTTAAACAGCATTTAATAGCGTGTGGAATGAGAAGTTAAACAGAAACTAATTTGCTGGTATGTCATAAGATGTAATTTGCTAAGTATCTACAGCTATAGATTATTTCCTTTGGTAAGTAACAAACGTTTTTTTTCTTTATCGAGTGTACTTTATTGGTTCAAGACGCGTTTCGCCTTTTACTTTAAGGCATTTTCGGTGGAATCTAGAATGATTCAGTTTTGTTTTAAATGCACAACTGATTATTTACAGTGAATCGAGTTTTTGGCGGACATATACGTTTCCCCTCACCTGGTCACATGCTGGAGGTTGAACTAAAACTTAGATTATGGAACATAAGCACATTTTCATGTTCGCTCTTTTTTCTTCTGTCATTAGCTGTAGACATTTTTACCGAAAACACTGATTTGAAGTCGTAACTACAGTGTGTTCACCTCATGCCCCTTCCTGTTTGGTTTGTTTATGTACATGTTGCCAACCTAAAGAATTATATGCTGAAGTTGTTTGTTTAATTCTGTTCTCCTTGTATCTGTATATGTGTGGGGCTAGCCAGTGATAGTTATAGAAAGTTGAAAGTGAATGCAGTAGTTGTCAGACAGTGGTTGAAAGGTTTGGTGTTCAGTTGATTTCAGTTTTGGTTTAATGTTTTGTGGAGGAGTGCATGGAAGACTAAATTCACTGCTTACATTAACAGATAAAATAGTAGAATAGCATTTGAACAAATGATTATTATTAGAATACTATCACCCAACCCCTTTGTCCTCACTCTTTGACGCATCATAATATGTCCTGTCAACTTACCCCTCTTGTAGTCAAAGTTGTGCCGTAATTTCCTCTTCCTACTCTATTTAATTCCGTACCTCTTCTTTAGTTACACGATCCTCATATCTAGTCTTCAGCATTCTTATTGATCACCACGTTTTGAAAGCGTCCATTGTCTTCTCGACAGAACTGTTCATCGCCCACGTTTCACTTACAAGGCTGCACTCCACACAAATACCTTCGTAAAATAGTACCCAATCATTACAATTTATATTCCATGTGAACAAATGTTCTTTTTCAGAACTCTTTTCTTGCTATTCACAGTCTTCATTTTATATCCTCTCTACTTCTGCCTTCTCAATTACTGCTTCCCTTTCATGTCATTGAAGTCTTAGAAATGCAGTTTGGTTTCTGTACAAGTTGTAGATAATCTTGTGTCCCTGTGTTTTATCGATGACATCTCCAGAGCTTCAAAGAATGTTTTAATTAAGATTGTCAAAACCTTTCTCTAAACATGCACATGCTATAAACACAGTTTCGCTGTTCTTCAGTGTGTCTAATTAGTTAAGTGGTAGGATCAGTATTGCCTTGCGTGTTCAGACATCTCACAGGAATCTGACATTGTACTTATGTTAGTTTGTACAACCCCTCCCCCTCTCCTGTCTACATATTCCTTCCACTATCTAGCCTTCTCTTATTTGCTTAGTTCTGGCTTGCCAAATGAGTTCTTGACAGTTGCTTCTGCTTTGAGCAAAGATTTCTTTGTTCTTTCTCATTTTCATTCCCTTATGTTTTCCAAGTGCAAAATCACGTTGCAATTTTGGACTTCCTGTCAACGTCATGTTTAGACATTTCTATTTCCAATGGCCTACTTTATTTGCTGCATTTTTATATTTTTCCCTCTTGTCAGATTTAATATTTCACGTATTATCTAACGATTTCTACTGTACCTTTTTCCCATTCTCATACTCTGCTGCATTCACCACTTCTTCTCTCAAAGATATCCATTCGTATTCTAGCGGATTACTTCCTCTGTTTCAGTCAGTCGTTGCATTACGCTAACTTTAAGATTATCGGAAAACTGTGGGTCTTGACTTATTCAAGTTCCATTTCCTTAATTTGCTACCGTTTACTGTCTCTTTAGTTGTAAACTGCAGCTCGTAACTAATAAAGTATTGTAGGTTTGCGTCTGCACTGGGAAATGTCTTATAATTTAAAATCTGGTTTCGAAAACTTTGTTCCAAATATGTATTATTCTTTCATGATTCTTAAGTAATGTGCTAGATAGTGAAGAATGATGAACGGTAGTCATGAAATCTGTTTATGGTGAAATGAGAAAACATGCATAATGGAATGTGTGAAAGAGTACATTGCACAGAAAATGAAAAATTGGTATGTCTTCACCCAACTTCGTCTTTCCTCCATGTAGGTGTAAGATATAGTTTTTCAAACGCACCGGGAGTTTCGGTGGGTCCTGACCCGTACCTCAGTAGCTGTCCATCATTGGCTACCGCTAGCGCCTGCCGCTTCCAGATGGGAATGCCAATTCCGCGAGCCGCCGCGTCAAAGCGGAAAACGCTTGCCGCTGCCGTTGCCGCATGACGCTCTGCCGCGCTCTAGTGGGAACCGGCCTTAACAACAGGCGAGGCTTTGCCACCCGCACCCGGCCATTTGGACCGCGGGGAGCTAGGAAACGCCTGAAAGCCCGCTCCAGGGTGCACGCCAACATACGGTATATGCGCTCGCAGAGAGACAGGAGGGGCCGAAAGGTCGACCTCCATCGAGCCGGGGCACCCGACGGGCGAAGACGTCATATGGTCCGGAGCGGGCAAGAGTTCCATGTCGGAGGACAACTGGTCACGGGAAGTGATCGGCAGCGCGTGACCCAGGAGGCTTCCGCCCGCCGTGGGGAGGACCCCATGTTGACGTATGCGACGAGGTGAAGAGCCTAACAACAGGCGAGGCTTTGCCACCCGCACCCGGCCATTCGGACCACGGGGAGCTAGGAAACGCCTGAAAACCTGCTCCAGGGTGCACGCCAACATGCGGTGTATGCGCCCGCAGAGAGACAGGAGGGGCCGAAAGGTCGACCTCCATCAGGCCGGGGCACCCGACGGGCGAAGACAACATATGGTCTGGAGCGGGCAAGAGTTCCATGTCGGAGGACAACTGGTCACGGGAAGCGATCGGCAGCGTGTGACCCAGGGAGGCGCCCGTCGGTTGCAGATGCGCGTCCACTGCAGGCGTCGCCGGCGGCGGCGGCGCGTCGCCAGGGGGCAAAATGGGAGGCAGCGTCGGTAACACCTGGGGCTGAGGCGAGCCAGTAGACGGGTCCCCAGGGCGCTGACCGGGCGGCACCGTCGCTGAAAGCAGACGGCGAGCGGCAGATCCCATGCGACGACAGAAGTGCAGCTGGTTGAGATGCCGGCGCACCTCACCAGAGGCCCCCAAAATTAGGTACATAGCGCATCCGAGGCAGCGAAGAATCCGCCCTTCGAGCCAACGCCGTGAACCTCGATAGTGGGGATAGTAGACAACGTCGCCTGGAGCAAAAGCAGGTGTCTGCCGCTGCACAGGAACCTGATGCGGCGGATGTAACAAAGACGTCAAGGTTCGATGATGACGACTGTGGAGCAACTCAGCCGGCGAGCGACCATCTCGGGGCTGAGAGCGATACGAGGACAAAAGGAGCAATAACGTGTCCTCCCGAGAATGCGACTCTTTTAACTTTAACATCTGTGACTTGAAAGTCCTGACCAATCGTTCAGCGGCACCGCTTGACTGTGGCGAAAACGGCGCGGACGTCAGATGTTGAATACCATTGGCCTTGCAGAATGACTGTAATTCTGCGGACATGAATTGTGGGCAATTGTCGGAAACAATAGTCTGTGGAAGACCTTCAATGCAAAAGATAGCAGATAACGCTTGGATGGTGGCAGATGACGTCGTGGAAGACATCCGGACAACAAAAGGAAAATTACTGAATGAATCTACCACAACCAACCATCGAGCATTCCAGAATGGACCAGCAAAATCGATGTGTAAGCGTTGCCAAGGGGAAGTGGCTTTTGGCCATGCAAAGAATTTCCGCGGTGGGGCATATTCGTAATCGCGGCATCGATTCAGAACCAAGTACAGTGCTGACGAGCAAGTTGTTTCGTTCTCACTATACCCGAATGTCCTTGGTGGAGAAGCTGTAAGACAGAGGACTGTAACGAACGCGGGACCACGACCCTGGACTGATCATTATCAGAACGCAACAGCAAAACACCACGTCGAACTAAAAGTCTCTCCTTGTGAGCAAAAAATCGGGGAACCAACGGATCCCCGATCCGTGACTTTGACAAGGGCCATTGCGTAGTAACAAAACGCAGAACGGTAGCAAGGACAGGGTCGGTAGCTGTGGCAGTAGCTACACGATGAAAATCAATCGGAAACGATTCGACCACGTCATTGGTTTCCGCATCAATGAACATGCAAGCAAGTTTGGAGGAATCGAATGCTCTATCCACAGCAACAGGCAAACGGGACAACGCATCGGCGTTTCCGTGCTTAGAGGTGGACCGATACAAGATATCATACGGAGAGAGGAAAATAGACCAGTGAATGAATTTCCGCGCTGTACGTGGGGGTACAGGCTTGGTCGGATGAAAAAGCGATGTCAAAGGTGTGTGGCCTGTGATGATGGTAATGTGACGACCATATAAGAAATCACGTAACTTTGTAACACCAAATACGAGAGCCAATGCTTCTTTCTCTATCTGTGAATAATTTCTTTGCGCAGACGAGAGTAATTTGGACGCAAAGGCAATAGGGCGATCATGCGATCCATCTTCGTGCGCAAGCACAGCACTGATCCTGAAATCCGATGCATCCACCATCAACAAAAGGGTCTTCTGGGGATCGAATGGCGTAAGGCAAGGATTGGAAAGCAACGCCGATTTCAACTGGCGAATGGCGCGCTCGCATTCCGTCGTCCAGACGAACGGAACACCTTTACGGCGTAAGCGATGAAGCGGTGCTGAAATGGAAGAGGCATGCGGGATATATTTGTGATAATAATTGATTTTTCCCAGCACACTCTGTAGCTGCTTGAAATTCTGCGGCGAAGGCAATCTTGTATGGCACGGAGGTGCTCGGGACTGGGATGTATGCCTTGGGCATTGAGCACATGTCCCAGGTAGGGCAAGTCCCAAGCAAAAAACACACATTTGTCCTTCCGCAAGCGAAGAGCATTTTGTCGCAAGACCTGACATAATGTTCTGAGATTGGCTAAATGTTCTTCTTCCGTCTTTCCGGAGATCACAATATCGTCAGATAGTTTAGCGCTGTAGGGCCCGACGCACAAACAGTTTGTAAATATTGTTGAAACAATGCAGGGGCGGATGCACATCCAAATGGCAGTCGTTTGAATCGATACAAACCAAGATGCGTGTTAACCACCAAAACGCGCTGGGATTCTTCGTCCACCGGTATTTGCAAGTACGCATCTGCTAGGTCCAACTTCGAAAAATATTTGCCAGGCCAGAGTTTGTCAAAAAGATCTTCCGGGCAGGTAAAGGAAAAGTTGCAATCACTAGTTGTGGATTCACTGTTACCTTGAAGTCCACACAAAGTCTCAATTTGCCCGAAGGTTTTGGCAAAATTACTAAGGATGATGCCCAGAGAGAAGCCTGCACACGTTCAATTACACCGTGTGATTCCAAATCGTGTAATGTTTTTGCGACCTCATCACGCAATGCGTGGGGAACATTGCGCGCTCTGAAAAAATTAGATTGCGCATTTACTTTCAGTTCCAAATGTGCTTTATAGTTCTTAGCGCAACCAAGGCACGGTGCAAAAATGTCTGCAAATTCGTCACATAGACGAGAAACACTGTCGGAAGGCACAGTCTGGTTCACTGATAGGACCTGATTTATTATAGACATGTTAAACAACTGAAATAAATCGAAACCAAACAAGTTCACTGTAGAAGAAGAACGAAGGACGTAAAATGACACAAGTTTTGTTTGTCCTTTTTATGTTGCAAGAAGGCTGCACTGTCCTAACACAGCGATATTTTGACCAGAATAGCTGGTTAACTTAACATTTGCGGCATGCAACGTTGGTGTGCCCAGCTGCTTGTACGTGTCTTGATTGATCAGTGAAACTGCAGCTCCAGTATCGAGCTGGAATGGTATCACTTTGCCGTTAATGTCCAAGTCCACAAAACGTTTATTGTCCTGCTGATGACAAGAGCGACTGTCTCGTGCAATGTGAACTGACACTGATACAAAATCACTTGCAACTTGACGGGATTTCCGGCGATGTAGATGCACACTATTTGTGGGACGAACACAGTCACTGTTAGAGAGAATGGCACTGGGCGGAGTGGAATGAACTACATGAATTTCCATGGGCGAAGGTTCAGGAGACTGAGTATCCTTGGTTCGAATTCGGCGCGAAGCAAAGGGCCTGGAATGGTTTTGAGCTTCCGTTCTGAGCTTTTTCTGGCAAACACTTTGAACATGTCCTTTTTTATTACAGTAAAATCAAATAGCTTGGCGTGACAGGCAATTCTCACGTGAATGTCTAGTAGCACACCGCGGACATGATTTTAGCACTGCATTTGCTTGCCTGCACGACACACGTGGCTGTGAGCCTGGCGGCAGCAGCACGGCCGGGCGCTAGGGCTGTTTACTGCTCCGTGCAGCTCGCCCGGCGGGCCGGTTAACCTGACACACGGCTGGTGAAGTTTCAAATGATTCCTGAGCAAAGTCAAGTGTGTCCTTCCGATCCAATATGTCCATCACTTGTTGAAGGGAGGGATTGACTAGTTTCAAAATCTGTTCCCTTATACGAACATCAGAAACGTTCTGTGCAATTGCATGACATACCATAGTATCTGAATAAGGGAGTCCACATTGACACCCAAAAGCACAATCCCTAGTAAGGCCTTGCAAAGTTGCAACCCTCTCCCTATTAGTCTGACCTGCCGTACGTTTTGTACAAAAGAAGGTATACCTTTTCGCAACTAAATTGACTGATTCTTTGAAATATGCATCTAATGCAGACAAAATTTCGTCGTAGGACAGAGTTGCTACATCGCGTCGGGGAAATAATTTGACTATCACACGGTACATGTGGACGCCGACTGAAGACAACAATAATGGCTGCCGCTCGTTACCTTGAATTCTGTAGGAGGCGAGATGGAGTCCAAATTGGCGTGACCACTCCGTCCAGCTTTCCAGTGCAGCATCAAAAGGTCGAAAAGTTGGTGCAACTGCGTGTTGTGGCTGCGTTAGCGGTGGAGCGGCGGCTGCCGCATCGTTTTTCATAGCACGTTGACCCTGGACGAGCTGTCCAAGGGCATCCAGTAAGGCCTGTGTCTGCTGATTCTGTAAACGATAAAATTTGGACAGTACATCTGGAGATGGTGGCGAAGCCATTACACAAGTTAATCAGGGCAATATCGATAAGAACGCGGTTGTACCTCGTCGCCAAACGTTGTGGGTTGGCAGGAGAGCCAACAACATTACTAGAGGAAGCCGAAAGGCACGCGTTTTAGCTCACGCAGGCTGGCGTGAGGTATGGAACAAGTCAAGGAAATTAGAATTTAGAAAAAATGGACGTAGCTGGTGGAATACTTAACTTTAATCCATAAATGGTGAACGTTGCTCTTGATGGTACATTGTTCTCAGTATCAATAGTAACTGGTACTGGCGCCTGGCTAGGTCGTATCAAATGGCGTAGCTGAAGGCTATGCTAACTATCGTCTCGGCAAATGAGAGCGTATTTTGTCAGTGGCCCATCGCTAGCAAAGTCGGTTGTACAACTGGGGCGAGTGCTAGGAAGTCTCTCTAGACCTGCCGTGTGGCGGCGCTCGGTCTGCAATCACTGATAGTGGCGACACGCGGGTCCGACGTATACTAACGGACCGCGGCCGATTTAAAGGCTACCACCTAGCAAGTGTGGTGTCTGGCGGTGACACCACAAAATGTCCAATTTCTCTAGCTCAAGCTACCGTTCAAAGTTTGTTAATTTCTGTTGGGTGGCCATAACCTCGTCGAAAATCTTTTCATATGAATGACCCAAGTACAAATGACAGTTCCGCCAATGTCCTGCCCTTTTCTGTCTTGCGTACGGACACACACACACACACACACACACACACACACACACACACACACACACGTCTGGCGTCTGTGTGTGTGTGTGTGTGTGTGTGTGTGTGTGTGTGTGTGTGTGTAATGAGCCGAAACATTATTACCATCTACTTAATAGCTTGTTTGTCCGTCTTTGTAACGAAATACGAAATACTGATTCTGTGTATCAGGGATCCGACAGTTTGTTGGTACGTTTTTGGTGGTGTGTGGCATTGGCTGTCTTTGTACAGGTCTGGTTATTCAAGTAAATAACGGGACGCTGATTTGCGTATCAGATGATGACACCCGATAGCGACCCAGATGGTTTCTGTAGGATTTACATCAGGTGAATTTGGTAGCTGACATATCAATGTGAGGACACTATAATCCTCCCCAAACTACTGTCGCATGGTTCTGGCTCCGAGACGTGGACAATTTTACTGCTGAAAGATGACGTCGCCGTCGGGAAGGACATCAATTATGAAGGAATGCAGGTGGTTCGGCCGGCCGTTGTGGCTGAGCAGTTCAAGGCACTTCAGTCTGGAATCGCTCGCCCGCTACGGTCGCAGGTTCGAATCCTGCCTCGGGCATCGATGTGTGTGATGTCCTTAGGTTAGTTAGGTTTATGTAGTTCTAGGGGACTGATGACCTCAGATGTTAAGTCCCATTGTGCTCAGAGGCATTTGAACCATTTGATCAGGTGGTTCGCCGCCGTGCGAGTGTCTTCGATTAGTACCACAGGTGCCATGCAAGCTCACGAGAATGTCCCCACCAACCTGTGTCCGTAGCGTGCTGCACTTTTCGAGCCGTCGCTCACCTCGCCGACGGCTTGTGCAGACGACCATCGACCTAGTGTAGGAAAAATGTGCTTCACCCGAAGAGCCGAGATGTTTACATTTACCACTGCAATCGTAACTGACGATGTCATTGGGTCAACATGGGAACACGTGGGGGTGGTCTGCTGTAGAGCTCCATGTTCAACAGTATACCATGAACGGTGTGCTCCGAAACACCTATGCGTGCACGAGCACTATGCTCTTTCAGCAGAGGTGCCGCAGAACACCATCTATCCTACATTACAGAACAAACAAGCCTCCGAACCCCACGTTCTGTGAAGAGTCATGGACGTCCAACCATTTATCCCCTAGTGGTAGTTTCATTGCCCTTCTACCTCTTTCCGTAGTTGCTCACGACAGTAGCACGTGAACATAAGGCCAGCTTCTCGTTTCGAGATACTAGTGCACAGGCTCTGCGTAATAATAATTGCTCTTTGTCGGATTCAGTTATCTTAATGGATTTCCCCATATGCAACCCATATATTCTGTAGAGTGATCCCCTGTCCGTGTCTGCTCCACTGTTGCTGCGTCACGTACCCGCAGCGCCATCAGGCGGCATCCAATGTCGCGGTGGGCAGTGGTTCAAATTTTCTGGCTTTTCACGGTATATGTACTGGGTACTTCTCCTATGTATCGACAAGAGCATTTTCTCTCATCTTTTGGCAAATATCTGCAGTTTATTTTTTCCAACATGTTGCTGGATTTGGCCCAAACAAAACCTGCTCATCACGTCTTCCATACTATCCCAGTGGCGACGGAAAGCGTCTGTTTCTCTTTTCGAACAGAATTATTCCATTCAATCCAGAAGTCTCAAATTTGTCTAGTGCATTATTCGTCTTATCTATATGTAACTAACAGGAACAGTAAAAAAAGATTAATACTCAGTACTGCAGCAGCGACTGGGTAGCGCTTGTGCTGTCGCTGCTGTAGTAGTGTTTATTGTTAGAGTTTTACTGTTCCTATTATACATACCAATAAAACGAATATCGCCCTAGACTAGTTTGGGACTGCCCAGTTGTGTGGGCACGTATAACTCCACTTTAAAAAATGGTTCTGTTTGTGATGGGAAACTAACCGACGATTTCCATGACGCTGGACGTCACATGAAAGGTGTGATGATCACTATTTGTTTGATCTGACCCCAGCTACACGTTGTAAAAACGGACTTGCAAGTAGCTGTCGGAACATCAAAGAAGATGTGCATGGCTACTCTTAGGAGAGACACCCTGTAGATATGCAGAGTGGTCTCAAACAGTTTGAAAAACTTTTACGGGTGTTTCATGGTACGTTTTCCTGAGAAATAATTCCTGCGCCGTTTCTGAGTCAATCAGAAATGAAACTAGTCAATTCGGCATTTGCTCGCACATCTTTAAGTGGCCCATGGGGACGGTGTCGAAAAACGTGTTCTTCGTTTGGTTTCCTAGAACCGAACAAGAGAGCAATACAAAAATTGAACATGAGTCGGTAGTAAGGACTGCATCCGAGCCAGAAGCTGATCGGTGCCGTGCACTATCATCTACGCTATGAGAACGAATAAACACTAATTGTATCAGGCGGGCTGCTTGAACTTGTGTGAACAGTCTGATTGGCTAATTTCAATGATAATTAACTCGGAAACGGAGCAACATATCGAACTTTTTTCTTAACAATTATTTCTTATCACAACCTACCCCGCAATACCGTTACAAGCTTTTCAGACTTTTTTGACTACCTTGTATATACTATATTCCTTCCGTTGACACGTTCCACATCATAATGAATATGATGTATGGAGCAAGCAATTAAATAAGTAATATTTGCTGTTGAAGCCGGTTTACTGGAATCTAGCAACCAATCCAGGAGGTCGAAATTATCTGCCTCTTAAGAATTTAAATATGTTCCTCACAAGTCCATCACATTTTAATTATATTATGACGATCTTCACACATAAAGAACCACAAAATATTAGTGAACAACACTGAGTTAGAGACAGATTCCATGCCGGAGAGAGAAAATAAGAGAGAAAGAGAGAGAGAGAGAGAGAGAGAATGAGAGAGAGCATCGTCGACAGAACCGACTGTGGTCCTTTAGTACAGAGCCGGATAGAGGATCCGAATCAGAGACTCAGGCGGTACTACGACCGTATAGGTAGCAGATTCGTCGACTTGCGCCATGGATGGATTTCCGGGTTCCGCATAACAGAACTGGTTCAGTTCACACAGGAATCGACTACACGGTTAGCGGGGATTGTGTGGAAGGGGCTCGGCGGATTTTTTAGGTGAGAGGGTATCGGGAAACTACAGAAAGCGTGTCAGTCTAAAAGGGTACAAGCAACACCAGAAGTATACCTATCAACAATCAATGCTGTAGTTGGAAACTCTCTGTGCTGGAAAAGAACCAGAGCTCCAAGCTCAAATCGTTATAGGTACGGAAAGTTGGCTAAAACCGGAGATAAGTTCACCCGAAGATTTTACAAGGGACCTGACTGCCTTCAGAAAGGATAGATTAAATGGGGTTGGTAGTAGAGTGTTTACCGCTGTCAAAAATAGTTCACCTTGTAAAGAAATTCAAGGGATAGTTCCTATGGATAGATGTTATACTTGACAACCGGAATAACTTAATAACCAAATTATCAACACCCGATTCAGATAATACAGATGTTAAACAGTTGAAAGAAAACTTGAGTCTCGTTTCAAAAAGGCATTCCACTGATACAATTATAGCTGGGGGTGATTTCAGTCTATCGTTTTTATGTTGCCGAAAATAGAAATTCTAAGCCGGTGGTAGGTATAAATCTTCCTCAGAAACTGTACTAAGTGCTTCCTCCGAAAATTATTTTGAACAGTTAGTCCAGGAGCCCACTCGAAGCGTAAATGGTTGAGAAAATATTTTTGACCTCTTAGCAACAAGTAATCCTGAGCAAATTTGAAGCATCACAACGGATACAGGGATTAGTAAGCACAAGTTGTGGTAGCGGTACTTAATACCTTAACATCCAAACCCACCAAAAATAAACTCTAAATACATTTATTTATAAAAGCAGATAAAAATTCGCTTGACACTTTCCTGACAGACAGTCTACACTTCTTCCGGTCTGACTATGTAAGCTTTGAAACGATGTGTTTAAATTTAAAAAAAAATAATAACGACGGAAAATGAGAGATATATACGAAATAGATTAATACGGGATGGTACTGATCCTCCATGGTACACTGAGCGAGTCAGCACACTATTGCAGAAACCACGAAAAATTCATGCCAAATCTCAAGAACGCAAAACCCCCAAGGTTGGTAAAGTTTTAAAGAAGCTCGAAATTTAGTACGAATTCAATGGGCGATGCTTGTAATAGTTTACACAACAAGAATGTCAAAGTCTGGAAAAAAACCCAAAGAGATTTTAGTCGTATGTAAAACACACCAACGGCAAGACGCAATCAATGAATTCGCTGCGTGGTAACAATGGTGAAGTTCCTAATGACAGTGCCAATAAACTAGAGTTTATTACTTCACTAATGAAGACTAAGTAAATATTCCAGAATTCGAAACAAGAACAACTGCCACCATAAGTAACTTAGAAGTAGATACCCGCCGTGTAGCGATGTACTTAAATCAATTAATAAAGACAAGGCCTCCGACCCAGATCGTAGAACAATCAGGTTCCTTGTAGAGTATTCCGAAACAATAGCTCCATACTTCGCAATCATATACAATCACTCGTTTGTCTAAGATCCGTACCTAAAGACTGGCAGTTGCACAGATCACATCAGAACCTAAGAAAGGAAACCGGAGTAATCCGCTGAATTACAGACCCATATCGCTAACGTAGATTTGCAGTAGGATTTCGGAACATACGCTGAAGAAAACGATTTATTAACAAACAGCCAGCACGGATTCAGAAAATAACATTCTTATAGAACACAACCAGCTTATTATTCGCACGAAGAAATGAGTACTATCAACAGGGTATCTCCAATCGATTCTAAAGTTTTAGAATTCAAGAATGCTTTTGACACCGTTACTCACAAGTGTCTTCTAATCAAACTGCGTGACTACGGAGTATCGTCTCAGTTGTGCAACAGTATTCGTAATTTGCTGTCAGAAAAATGGCAGTTCATAGTAACTGACGAGTCATCGGGTAAAGCAGAAGTAATACCTGGTGTTACTCAAGGAAGTATTATAGTCCTCTGCTGTTTCTGACGTGCATAAACGATTCAGAAGACAATCTGTAAAGGCTTCTTATATTGTTTTCAGATGATGCTGTTATTTACCGTCTTGTAAATCCAACTACAAAAGGATTTAGACAAGACATCTGTATTGTGCGAAAAGTGGCAATTGACTCTAAATAACGGGAAGTGTGAAGTCATCGACATGAATGCTAGAAGGAATCCACTAAATTTTGATTACACGGTGTATTACACAAATCTAATTGCTGTAAGTTCGACTAAATACTTCGGGGCTACAATCACGGATAACTTAGATAATGTTCTGATGAAAGACTGCAATTTATTGGCGGAACCCATGGCAAATGCAAAAGGTCTACTGAAGAGGCTGCTTACACTATGCTAGTGCGCCCTCTTTGGAGTACTGATGTCTAGTGTGGGATCCGCATCACATAGCATTGACGGATGACATAGCAATAGTTAAAAGAAGGGCAGCTTGTAACGAAATAGGAGAGAGAGTCCGCACGAGAACGGGGGTCGTAATCATTAAGACAAAGGCTTTCTTCGTTGTGGCAGGTTCTTCTCCTGAAATTTCAGTTATCAACTTTCTCCTCAGCGTGTGAAAATACCCACACACAAAGGAAAAAATGATCATGGTAATGAAGTAAGATAAATCAGAGCTCGCTCGGAAAGCTTTAAGTGTTCGTTTTTCTTTCACGCTGTTCGTGAATGGAACGGTAGAGACGCTCTCATGAAATTAATACTAATCAAGATCAATCTTCTTAATGTTTAAAAGTAGCTTACTCTGATCCAGAAAGCTGTCCATTATTCAGAAATAAAGCATTCAAAGAGAATTACGCCTGCGCAACTCAGGAACAAATTCCATGAGATATATTCGACAAAGTACACAATAAGAATGTAAAAGAACGTCTCCAGTATTATCCTCGATTTAATATACATTAGAAATTAAATTATTTTTGTCTCTCTTAGAGTATGTAACCACCCTCTTCCTAATCAGCCTACTGGATTTCGATATAACTGACCGTGATCGCGCATGCCTAATGAAATTTTACAGCGAGTAAGGCTATCGTTATCGAAGGAAAATAACACCGGCAAGTAGGAATTGTAGAACAGACCCTTCTGAAGGAAGAATCTATTTTCATCCTAATCAAAATAGTGATAATAATTTTAAATTGGTAGAATATAGTGCAGTCGCACAAGAACCTCACAGGGGGAAATAATTAAATGGTAGACAGATTACTAGGGTTATGAGTCTCTAGAATCTTATGAAGGGTAACGGCAAGGAAAATTGAGCAAATAACCACTGGCGTGGCAACAGAAATTCATAAATGAATCAGAAAGCCCTTAGTTTACAATTACTTAATCTGAATTACTGAATTTTGAAATCAAAGTGAAATGAAGTTTCTGTTTAAATAAATGACTCATTGTAACTGAAACATCGTTTCCTAAAAAACTACTTTCAGTAACCTCAGCATAACGCTGTAACAGTAGAGAAATTGCTTGAAGGTAGTTTGATGAACCGTCTACCACGCACTTAATTGTGAGCTGCATAGTAATCACGTACGTGTAGATGTAGATGAGAGATGTAGGGGGCAGCTGTCGTCACTATGAAAAGACTTTGGGTGTCGTAAGACCTATTATTTTACCGTTTTACTCGGGGACAGTATGAAGAAGATGCATGAAGTTAGAGCACTTCATAGCATCAGAAAACGCGCGTCTGATGCATGCATACTCCAACACCGATGTTGTGTAGGCACCAATCTTTCCATGAGCCACCATGTGAAACACGTACCACGATTGACTCATCAGCTGGGGACAACTAAATGCTAATGACAAGGTTGCTATCGACTATAATGTATACTAACAATTGACAGACGGTCTACAGTGCAGCAGATTCCCTCTGCTAATCAGACCGAGAAACTATACCTTCCAGGACTGAGTCTTCGTGACGAAATTCAGAATCCACCATCCTTCATATGTGCCACTGTTTGCTGTAAGTCATAGGAACAGAGCTTAGCATGGGCTGCATGTATCCCACTATCGACTCTTTGATTGTGAGAAAAGGTTTCCTGCCGGCCGGTGTGGCCGTGCGGTTCTAGGCGCTTCAGTCTGGAACCTCGTGACCGCTACGGTCGCAGGTTCGAATCCTGCCTCGGGCATGGATGTGTGTGATGTCCTTAGGTTAGTTAGGTTTAAGTAGTTCTAAGTTCTAGGGGACTGATGACCTTAGATGTTAAGTCACATAGTGCTCAGAGCCATTTGAAAAGGTTTCCTGGACTGATGTATCACGTTTCACGTAGGCTAGTTTCGAGTGCTACATGAGACGATGCATTCGGCTTGCCTGCACCGCAAAATTTGGTACGCGTTACAGATATTCTCTTGCCGTGAAACGTATGTGGAAATTACCGTCAGATCACGTGCATTCGCTGTCCACCCACTGCACCCTAAGGAGACCCACACATTCACCCACCACAAACACATGTGTGTACTCTTTCTCTTACAATCTCCCACCCGCCACATCATTAATACTGTTTCATCCCAATCCTGTTGAGTATGTTTAGGCTACAACTGAGCCGACAGCTGAGCCAGAACAGTTAAATACATCTAAGTTGTCGACAGTGACTGTGCGGTCGTGGATTAAGGTGGCTCTCCAACGCTTTCGGTGCCTCGTCAAGTCCTTTCCAAGCCGTTTAATTGCCACTATCGCCGTTGTAGGGGGTGATACGTTCTGATTGGTAGCTTCCACTTGCATTTGGCTCTGAGCACTATGGGACTCAACTGCTGAGGTCATTAGTCCCCTAGGACTTAGAACTAGTTAAACCTAACTAACCTAAAGACATCACAAACATCCATGCCCGAGGCAGGATTCGAACCTGCGACCGTAGCGGTCTTGTGGTTCCAGACTGCAGCGCCTTTAACCGCACGGCCACTTCGGCCGGCCCACTTGCATTTGTCATCAGATATATGGGATCTTATATTTAGAGTCCAATGTGTAAGGCTACCACAATGCAGAGTATAATTGTTTGAAATGGTATTAACTTATGTAAAAAGTAGCGGACAAGCTGAAACTGAGTGAGGTATCACACAGTAGTTGAGGCACCGTACTCAAATCCCTGACGAGCGAGCTTTATATCTCCATTAGGTTACTGTATACAGTTTTCTGGTGGTATCCCTGAAATGGATGGACGAAATGCCGAAACTGTTTCTATGACAAGAACAGAGTCTATTTTCTTTTTCGCCCTTGCTCAGCCTGAGTTGGTATTTAATGAGCTCCTCATCAGTGAACGCTAAACCTTATCTTACATCCTTCAAATAAGCATCACGAATAAAGCACGGACACTATTGGAAAGCTTCCCTAAAAATACATACCTGCTTCGAGAAATCATATTTGAAGTAAGAACAATTCTAGGGGACAACAACATTTTTGAAACTGCTGCAAAGAATCCAGCTCTTTCCAAATGATATTGCTAATATTATACAGACAACGTCCTGTAAATAAATTTTGGCTTACGTTTCAACAAACCTGGTCCACTTAGAACTGCTTGCAAATCCTCCAAATAATACACAGCTGATCAAGAATTTTCGAATCCTTTCTAATAAGTTCAAATAAACGTTGTAGGAGGGAGAAAAACGATTTCTATGTCATTCTGAGTTGAAGTCTGTTGTTAGAGAAGCGCCGAGCGGAGAAGGAGTATGACTGGTTGAGTTGAAGTTCGCAAGAGGTCGTTGACAGTTACTGGAAAATTAGGTTTCACTATGGACTAAAATAGGCTCGGATGACTCTGAAGAATGACGTTAAAGTATTGGAGAAGATTGGAAGGTGGTAAAATAATTTCATGGATTAAATCAAGAATTTTGGCTGATAGAGCGCAGTGACAGAGTCGACACGAAAATCAATACGAATTTTGATTGGCAAGTGTTGGCTTTATTTTGATTTGAGCAAACATAGGAATTTGGCAACGTGATTAATACCTTATTATCACCATTTGATGCAACACATTATTCTGCACTGGAATAGTACGTTGCTATTGCATTTTTCAGGAGACAAGTAGCAAGGAGGAGCTGAGAGATTTATGTTCGCATATTTTATGGGCAGCGTTGTATAGACTCAGTAAGCTGTTGAACAACTCTGAAACACTTTGTGTTTTCTTGTACCTTAGTTGAACCACAGACTTGTCGATGGAAAATGGACAAATGGTCTGACGCAATACCAAGAATGAGTTGTGCGACATAAACGAAAGTTGGTAGGCGTGTTTGTACATCTGAAAGAAGATGTCTATCAAAATTTCGCGCCAGTCGTATACGAGTTGTGCTAGAAGCGTCACAATGAGGATGCAAATCACGTTTGCTTTCAATTCACACTGTGACGGACGCGTGTGTAAGTTACCTTTCAGATTGGTCCGGTGAATTGATGTTCATCAAGTATGCTTTTAAGGCGACAAAGCTGCCATTGTCAACACCTCACTGAGTTTCAACGAGGTCGTGTAATACGTCTGCGAGAAGCTGGATGTCTCTTCTGCGATATTACAGGAAGATTTGGCAGGAATGTAGTCACTGTACATGATCACTAGCAGAGATGGTCACGTGAGTGTACGGTCGCAAGAAGACCGGACTTCGGACGGCCACGTGGCACGGCCGAAAGGGAAGACCATCCTGTTTGGCGTATGGCTCTGTCACATCGTACTGCATCTACTGCAATTTTACTATGTAAAACGAGGGAGAAAATTACTGCAAATTACATTTCCATGTGGCTATTCCTTTGAAAGCTTTGTATCTCATTTGCGGTAGCTTTCTGTTTTAAGATATAATCCTTATGATTGAATACAGACACGGTTTCTCAATATGCTCGATGTTTACTCAGATAACTTTAAATAGCTAAGAAACAAACAAGCTCTCTAGAAGCGCAAAATTATTATAATGAAAGTAAATACAAACATTAAATTAAAAAAGCAATACCTTTCATAGAAAGTCACTCAAATATTAAGATAAAAGTGAACTGCCATACTGAATCAACTGATTTTTCAAATGAAAAATGAGAAAGCTAAGAGTATTATGGTTAAAGACTTATATAAAATTGCACTACGAGAGGGAAAATAAAGTCAATAAATTGATATGTGAGATTCATACACAATTTTGAAAAGAACAAGTTAATGTAGAAGCTCATGAAGAAAAATTAACTTACGGGGAGCATAAACTCTACAGGAGAGTGGCAAACATCAAATGACATCATTTACAATAAAAAGGAACCTACCATCTTAAATAAAAATCTGATACATATTGGTTCATTACTTTACAATAAGATCACAAAGTACCTAATTACAGCAACAAAACTTGCATGTCCAGTTGTTAATGAAATCCTTATGAGAAACATGCGTTAGCCGACTAAACGAAACTAATAACATACAATTCTAAAAATTTCACGAATGGCAATGAACATAATGCTCTTAGAAATATCAACAATAAATTTACCAAAACGAGGCTTCTGTTGTTTAGGCAGGTACAGATAATTCTGTTATTATTGTTATTAGTATTTGTATGGCATATGTGGTCATTTTATATTCTCATTTAAACACTTCAAGCATTAGTGGCAAAATATGAAGAAAAAAAAATAATATAGACATACATAAAAATTTTATAAAAAAATATCTAGGGCCCCTAGCGGGTCTACAGATCTTGGTGTTACCAAATCCAGTTTACTAAATGCATCAGGAAATTCTTGTAACGAACGCACTTCAGTCAGGTGTTGTGTAGTTTGCACGGCAATGCCACAGCCACACGCCGGGGCACCTTTGAACCCCCTTTCATGCAAACGTTCCCTATACGAAATCAATTCGGGGATGCCCGAACTGTCCTGCAAAGACCACATCCATTCACACTTTCAGTAGGATCAGTAATAAGTCGATAATCTGCTGGAGGAAGCTTCTTACAAAACTCTTTACATTCTTGGCGCACATTATGCAGGGGAGAGTGTTGGGCCTTAGAATACTTCTCAGACTTTCGCCTCTAGCCGGCACCGTGACAGAAAGTCGAGATATTTTCTTATTCCATTTCTAAATCATGGCATTAACTTTTTATGTGCTGTAGTCTTTTCAGAAAATATGTGAGAACATTTTCAAAAGTCGAACACGGTCATGTACCCAGAAACAAATGTTCAGGCGTTACAATCGAGAAAATCTCATCAATAATGACTTTAACTGTATCTGTTACATTGTTACTCTACTACACATCAGTAATCAGCAAGTAAAATCAAATCAAGCAGAAGTATTATAAAAAACCTGCTACAAGTTAAATGTATTTTGAACAGTAAGCTTTTGGACGCTAACAAAATTCCCATTTCCAGGTATGCTAAAACTGTTAAGAAATTGAAGACACTCAGTTCATTTACAAATATCACATGTTCGATGTTATAATAATTTCTACTTTTTCAAGGTACAGGATGGTGCACCACCGACAAATTATACACATGTTCTACAAATAATTCTAAAGGAATATTGCAGTTTACTCACCATAAAATTCTGTGGTCTGATAATTAAATATTTTATACAAGTAGCTTTAATATATTGTAGAGAAATCAAACGTGTAGAAGGTGAAATATTTATAAATGCTGCCCAAGACACACAGTCATATCTAAAAACTACAAAAACTATAACAAATGGCGGAAACTGCCTATGGCGGTCTCTGATGCACATTCCTTCATGTGATACTAAAGTCACTAGGCTGAAGTACAGACCAAGAAACATCGTGTGTTCCTAGATACACTATCCTTCAGGTACAATACTTGCCTCTATAAGAGGCGCATCTTGTGTTGGCCAGGGTGTTTATTTTGGATTTACGTCTGCTGGCAGGTATATTCTGTAGCTGTTTATACAGAAGTGAGTTCTGATAAGTAGTACGCTTTCGGAACTCTCTTACAGCTACTTCATCTCGTCTAATTGATGATGGTGCAATATTACGTAATAAAGGCAGCCATGGAAGTCGTATTCATTTTTAACATACGCACTGTTTTTCCATACTGGAGCACAGTTCCTTGCCGTAGAGTAAATAATTACCAATGTAGCAGTAGGGAGCGTATCTGCTTTTGCATCCGATCCTAACCAGGCTAATTTTCTAATAATTTTAATTCTGATGTCCGTATTTTTGTTATATTTCCTAAATGGTTCGTAAAAGTAGGGGCCCAGTCCAAAATGACCCGCAACTATTTTGGGTAGGAGTTGTGATCCAGACGCCTTAAATCTGCTATTAGCTTCACGGTTATGAAGAGAGTTTTAGGTTATATTGGCTTCGATATCCAGTTCTTGAAGTAATCTCCCATTATGTACAAATTTTACACTCTTCCAGGTTTCCTGCTTGATAAGATAGTGCTACGTCGTCAGGGAACCTGATATAACCTCGTGGAATTTATCAGCGTATTGATGACATTTTCCTTTTTTGAAACTGCAAGAAGCCTTAGCAGTTCATCTTACTAGCTTTGGGACGGCGCTTTCATGAAGAATGGATCTATATTGATTGTGTGGAACTGTTTATGTTGTTTTCCTGATAATTTTTTTCATGTGAGGCACCACAACCATATACTTGTTAGAGGACATTTTGTTGTTTTGCATCCCGGATTTTTTCGCGAGTATTCATTTTAGCATATTTTGCACGATTGGTCAATTTCGGCCTTACCGACCATTTTCAAGCGCAGTCGACAATGAAACAGATCACAGATACAAGTATCATTTTGGCTTACTGATATACAAAAATAATATTTTTCAACGGGCAACCTAAAATTGTACTTTCAGGTGTCGATGAGTTGTACACTTCTCCTGTTAAGAAACGGCGATATAGCCTATCTGAAAGCACGCACATAACGTGCAAGCATCAGAAATAACACTAGAAAGGTTACTGCGTGCAGTAATAGTCATCTTTATAACTAATACCTCTTTAGAGGACACTATATGTGCTCGCTTTCGTTGTTTAACAACTGCTGTCACTTTCACGCGGGAAACAGTTACAACAAAGATACAGTACTTTGGATTAATGTGTCCATAGACCGATGCATGAGTCAGGGATGTTAAGTACCGCATGTTATTATAAGCATATATTAAAAGGTCGAAATTGTAAAAAACCAAATCTGGAACGAACAGTTTGCCAAGACATCAAATGCGTCTGCAGAGTGCCATGAAATCCAGGAAAAGAGGGAAGGAAGTGTTTATTACATTCTGGCGTGAAAGAAATTTGAAATACAATCTACTAGACGGTACATCATTAAAAATTTAACTTGTGGTAACATAACGACATATATGAGACAAATAATATTTACTTCAGCTAGAAGGCGACATTCATGACCGACAATAGTTTACGTTCAGAGTCAAAATAGTTACTGTAATATATGGCTCGCCAGATACCACAAACATTTTTTTACGTAATTAAATACAAGCGTAAAGGTATATTTAGAAGAAGTGGCAAGAGTTGTCTTCTATAGCAGAACAATGAAAAGTTTATAAGAGAAAATAATCAGTTTCTAATTTAGCATCATTACCTAAGGTCATCTCGTGTAAAAGTTGCTACTAGCAGCTAATATGGCAAATGATGCATCAAGTAAGGACATAAAACATATTGCTGTCAGTATTTAAAATATACACAGTGATAGGTTTGTACAGCAAAAATAATTTAAAGGTTATAATACGTGACAGTAAAATGCTACTAGTAGCTAAAAATTGGGGGGCAGGGGGGGGGGGGGGGAAGCGTGAGAGAGGGGGGGCAAGCTAAAACATAAGATTGTCCATAAAATCAAAGTAGTTTTAAAAATTTTGTGATTTAGAAAACTATGTGACATGTGTAAATATAGAATAAAGCTAGCACACTATGCTTACTTTCATTTCAGTGTTATACGGAACTATTTCTAGTGGTTTCTTAGAGAAAGCTTTTGACAATGTTAACTGGAATACTCTCTATCAAATTCTGAAGGTGGCAGGGGTCAAATACAGGGAGCGAAACGCTATTTACAATTTGTACAGAAACCAGATGGCAGTTATAAGAGTCGAGGGGCATGAAAGGGAAGCAGTGGTTGGGAAAGGAGTGAGACAGGGTTGTAGCCTCTCCCCGATGTTATTCAATCTGTATATTGAGCAAGCAGTAAAGGAAACAAAAGAAAAATTCGGAGTAGGTATTAAAATTCATGGAGAAGAAGTAAAAACTTTGAGGTTCGCCGATGATATTGTAATTCTGTCAGAGACAGCAAAGGCCTTGGAAGAGCAGTTGAACGGAATGGACAGTGTCCTGAAAGGAGGATATAAGATGAACATCAACAAAAGCAAAACGAGGATAATGGAATGTAGTCAAATTAAATCGGGTGATGCTGAGGGAATTAGATTAGGAAATGAGACACTTAAAGTAGTAAAGGAGTTTTGCTATTTAGGGAGCAAAATAACTGATGATGGTCGAAGTAGAGAGGATATAAAATGTTGGCTGGCAATGGCAAGGAAATTGTTTCTGAAGAAGAGAAATTTGTTAACATCGAGTATAGATTTAAGTGTCAGGAAGTCGTTTCTGAAAGTATTTGTATGGAGTGTAGCCATGTATGGAAGTGAAACATGGACGATAACTAGTTTGGACAACAAGAGAATAGAAGCTTTCGAAATGTGGTGCTACAGAAGAATGCTGAAGATTAGATAGGTAGATCACATAACTAATGAGGAAGTATTGAATAGGATTGGGGAGAAGAGAAGTTTGTGGCACAACTTGACCAGAAGAAGGGATCGGTTGGTAGGACATGTTCTGAGGCATCAAGGGATCACCAATTTAGTATTGGAGGGCAGCGTGGAGGGTAAAAATCGTAGAGGGAGACCAAGAGATGAATACACTAAGCAGATTCAGAAGGATGTAGGTTGCAGTAGGTACTGGGAGATGAAGAAGCTTGCACAGGATAGAGTAGCATGGAGAGCTGCATCAAACCAGTCTCAGGACTGAAGACCACAACAACAACAACAACAACACTTCTAGTGCTAATTCCATATGCCAAGCTAAAGTTTTCCAGGTGCAAAAACTTTTAACAAGAATTATTTGTAGTGTGAACTCAATCCTGCAGAGAAGCTCTCATGAAATTAATACTAATTAAGAACAATCTTCTTAATCCAGAATGAGATTTTCACTCTGCAGCGGAGTGTGCGGTGATACGAAACTTCCTGGCTGATTAAAACTGTGTGCCCGACCGAGACTCGAACTCGGGACCTTTGCCCTTCGCGGGCAAGTGCTCTACCATCTGAGCTACCGAAGTACGACTCACGCCCGCTACTCACAGCTTTACTTCTGCCAGTATCTCGTCTCCTACCTTCCAAACTCGGGCACACAGTTTCAATCTTCTTAATGTTTGAAAGTAGCTTACTTTGATCCAGAAAGCTGTCCATTATTCAGGAACAAAGCATTATGAAGAGAGAATTACTCCTACGCTTCTCAGGAACATAATCCATGAGATATATTCGACAAAGTACACAATAATAATGTAAAAGAACGTCTCCAGTATTATCCTCGATTTAATATACATTTGAAATTAAATTATTTTTGTCTCTCTTAGAGTATGTAACCTCCCTCTTCCTAATCGGCCTACTGGATTGCGATATAATTGACCGTGATCGCGCATGTCTAATGAAATTTTACAGTGAGTAAGCCTATCGTTATCGAAGGAAAATAAGACCGGTTAGTAGGAAGAAAGTGCAGAACAGGCCCTTCTGAAGGAAGAATCTATTCTCTGATAATTTTTAAATTGGTAGAATGTAGTGCAGTCACTCACGAACTTCACTTGGGGGAAATAATTAAACGGTGGCACCTCACAATGGTAATGTGTCTCCAGAATCTTAAGAAAGGTAATGGAAAGGAAAATTAAGCAAATAATCACTGGCGTGGCAACAGATATTCACGAGAACATAAATGAATCAGAAAGTCAGAAAGCCCTTAGTTTGCAATTACTTAATCTGAATTACTGAATTTTGAAAGAAAAGTGAAACGAAATTTCTGGTTGAATAAATGACTCATTGTAACTGAAACTTCGTTTCGTAAAAAATGACTTTCAGTAACCTCAGTATAACGTAATGCAAAATTTGGAAAAAGGCAGGCAATTTAATTTAATTATTGATAGATTGAATTGAATTTACTTTAAGCAAATGAGTAACTAATTTTCTTTTAACATAACAATGAGTTACGTACCAAGCCAGCAGAAGTCACTCGTTAAGCTAAATACAGAAGAAATAAAATTATGCATTCTTAATTTGCCTTTAGTTATCGGTTTTGTAAGTGAAATTTTCGAACCATCAGTTTAATAAGTCACAGCTGCAAAATACTAACGCGAATTCTTTACAGACGAATGGAAAAACTGGTAGAAGCGGACCTCGGGGAAGATCAGTTTGGATTCCGTAGAAATGTTGGAACACGTGAGGCAATACTAACCTTACGACTTCTTTTAGAAGAAAGATTAAGAAAAGGCAAACCTACGTTTCTAGCATTTGTAGACTTAGAGAAAGCTTTTGACAATGTTAACTGGAATACTCTCTTCCAAATTCTGTAGGTGTCAGGTATAAAATACAGGGAGCGAAAGGCTATTTACAATTTGTACAGCAATCAGATGGCAGTTATAAGAGTCGAGGGGCATGAAAGGGAAGGAGTGGTTGGGAAAGGAGTGAGACAGGGTTGTAGCCTCTCCCCGATGTTATTCAATCTGTGTATTGAGCAAGCAGTAAAGGAAACAAAAGAAAAATTCGGAGTAGGTATTAAAATTCATGGAGAAGAAGTAAAAACTTTGAGGTTCGCCGATGATATTGTAATTCTGTCAGAGACAGCAAAGGCCTTGGAAGAGCAGTTGAACGGAATGGACAGTGTCCTGGAAGGAGGATATAAGATGAACATCAACAAAAGCAAAACGAGGATAATGGAATGTAGTCAAATTAAATCGGGTGATGCTGAGGGAATTAGATTAGGAAATGAGACACTTAAAGTAGTAAAGGAGTTTTGCTATTTAGGGAGTAAAATAACTGATAATGGTGGAAGTAGAGAGGATATAAAATGTAGACTGGCAATGGCAAGGAAATTGTTTCTGAAGAAGAGAAATTTGTTAACATTGAGTATAGATTTAAGTGTCAGGAAGTCGTTTCTGAAAGTATTTGTATGGAGTGTAGCCATGTATGGAAGTGAAACATGGACGATAACTAGTTTGGACAAGAAGAGAATAGAAGCTTTCGAAATGTGTTGCTACAGAAGAATGCTGAAGATAAGGTGGGTAGATCACGTAACTAATGAGGAGGTATTGAATACGATTGGGGAGAAGAGAAGTTTGTGGCACAACTTGACTAGAAGAAGGGATCGGTTGGTAGGACATGTTTTGAGGCATCAAGGGATCACAAATTTAGCATTGGAGGGCAGCATGGAGGGTAAAAATCGTAGAGGGAGACCAAGAGATGAATACACTAAGCAGATTCAGAAGGATGTAGGTTGCAGTAGGTACTGGGAGATAAAGAAGCTTGCACAGGATAGAGTAGCATGGAGAGCTGCATCAAACCAGTCTCAGGACTGAAGACCACAACAACAACAAGTGAAATTTTACGTTAATTTAAGAGTGAATTTAATACTCAAAACTGCAAATTTGTTTTAAGCTTCTGTTGTGCAATAAAAGAATGATGAGTTACTGAGGGAGCAGAATTTAGACCAACTGGTCATTAGCAAACAAACTGCCAGTAAATAGTTTTTGACAACACTCGGTGATTGCATGTAAAGGAAAGGGACTCTGCCTAGTAATAATGTCTGAGGTCAATGACAACACAAGTGCCCTACAAGTTTTAACTATTGCAGATTATTATTGAAGAAAATTATGCGAAAATTGCCACTGGGTAATGCCTCTACAGTCTTACGATGTTGTAGTGTGCGGACGACGAAGAATGTAGCCGATGACACTGATTAGCTGCCGCTATTACTGCTTCTGCAGCTGCTGGTGGTGGTTGAGAACCACGAGTCGTCTCCAGAACCACGGATAATTATGGGAGAGCAATAGTTAGAATTGCAGCTTTCTCTGCCTGTCTACTCTCACTACTCGTGGGGTAACGAAGTAGGTGCGCCTACACTGGCGCTCGTAGCTGCACACCGTATCTGCGGGAGTGTCCAACAAACACTTCCGCACTCTTTCATCACTCAAGCTGCTCTGCTTCCTCTCTCCTCGCAGCGCGACAGGGACTCTCCATACGCAAAGATAAACAACGTCACAGCTACTGCCATTTCGTCGTTACTAACGATACACGAAAGTAAAGCTCCCTTGGGTATTGCCCAGGAATTTACAATATTTACATTATAATTACACTAAATTAAACACCGTCAGAAGTAAACTATTACATCCATTGTATATTAATTATAGTTTCCGTAATAAAGCTGGCAGATTCAAAATTAGCATTACAGTACAAGTTATCAACGGATATTAAACGGCGAAAATTTTTGGATGGTGCAGAAGGTGTACAGGGTGAGTCACCTAACGTTACCGCTGGATATATTTCGTAAACCACATCAAATACTGACGAATCGATTCCACAGACCGAACGTGAGGAGAGGGGCTAGTGTAACTGGTTAATACAAACCAAAAAAAAATGCACGGAAGTACGTTTTTTAACACAAACCTACGTTTTTTAAGTGGAACTCCGTTAGTTTTGTTAGCACATCTGAACATATAAACAAATACGTAATCAGTGCCGTTTGTTGCATTGTAAAATGTTAATTACATCCGGAGATATTGTAACCTAAAGTTGACGCTTGAGTACCACTCCTCCGCTGTTCGATCGTGTGTATCGGAGAGCACCGAATTACGTATGGATCCAAAGGGAACGGTGATGGACCTTAGGTACAGAAGAGACTGGAACAGCACATTACGTCCACATGCTAACACCTTTTTATTGGTCTTTTTCACTGACGCACATGTACATTACCATGAGGGGTGAGGTAATCGTACACACGTGGTTTCCGTTTTCAATTACAGAGTGGAATAGAATGTGCCCCACTAGAAACGCGTGGACGTATGTGGTATCAGCATGATGGTGCACCTGCACATTCCGCAATTAACACTAGACTGACCCTTGACAGGATGTTCGACGGGCGTTTCATAGGACGTGGAGGACGCATAAATTGGCCAGCCCGTTCTCCTGATCTTACGCCTCTGGACTTCTTTCTGTGGGGCACGTTAAAGGAGAATGTGTACCGTGATGTGCCTACAATCCAAGAGGATATGAAACAACGTATTGTGGCAGCCTGCGTCGACATTACACCAGATATACTGCGGCGTGTACGACATTCATTACGCCAATGATTGCAATTGTGTGCAGCAAATGATGGCCACCACACTGAACATCTATTGGCCTGACATGTCGGGACACACTCTATTCCACTCCGTAATTGGAAACGGAACCCATGTGTGTACGTGTACCTCACCCCTCATGGTAATGTACATGTGCGTCAGTGAAAAAGACCAATAAAAAGGTGTTAGCGTGTGGACGTAATGTGCTGTTCCAGTCTCTTCTGTACCTAAGGTCCATCACCGTTCCCTTTGGATCCATACGTAATTCGGTGCTCTCCGATACACACGATCGAACAGCGGAGGAGTGGTACTCAAGCGTCAACTTTAGGTTACAATATCTCCGGATGTAATTAACATTTTACAATGCAACAAACGGCACTGATTACGTATTTGTTTATATGTTCAGATGTGCTAACAAAACTAACGGGGTTCCATTTCAAAAAACGTAGGTTTGTGTTAAAAAACATACTTCCGTGCATTTTTTTATGGTTTGTATTAACCAGTTACACTAGCCCCTCTCCTCACGTTCGGTCTGTGGAATCGATTCGTCAGTATTTGATGTGGTTTACGAAATATATCCAGCGGTAATGTTAGGTGACTCACCCTGTATTATCCGAATATTCGATGTTACAAGTACTACATCACTAAGCCACCACAAGGCGAGATCTCAGTAAAACAGCCTGATTGCTTATCCCTGTTTGTAAGTTTTATTCCTTTTAAACGAGGCACAGCCACGTTTCCTGGGTCCATCTACTTCTGACGAAATAGAGTTACCTGAAAATTTGTACAAATTTCCAGCAAAAATGGGATGTAAAGGGACACATCTAGATTCAGACTGGAGCTTGCAACACAAGGCAAAGGCACTATAAGACGCTGCGACGAGTTATCTCATTTGAAATTCAATGGAGTGGATATTATGAGGTTGGCACCAAAGTAGCCTTAGAGCCTTTTACAATCCCACAGCTAGGAAATATAGCCAGGATTCCCGGAGAATTCTTAGCACTGTGCTGAATGATCCTATCATGTGCTTCGCTTCCTTTTATGGGCTGTTTCTGATGAATCCTGTCTCAAATGAACTGCACATAGTTGCATCTCTGAAGGAAACGTACTGTTCCTTTCTTCTTTAGGATAAAGAAACTGTAGGTAGCTGTCCAACCACTGTCGCCTGTCCATTTCGTGCTTGAGTCTCACTTACATTGCAATAATCAGTCCTTAGCTATCTTCAAGGACTATTTGCTTGTCAGTCTAAAAGACGCATATGAACACAATAGCAGCATCTAGGAGCTGCAATGCGAAATCTGTGCTATGATATCCTATCAGAATTGCTGCTATTGTAGTCGTCTGAACTCAGCTCAGAAAATACCTATGTTGTGACAGAAATTCCAGCTATACATATTTACCGTTACAATAAAAAAGTCGCGTCATGACGTTTATAACACTATGTATAGATACGCGCTGACTGTGTTGTGTATTACTGAGGAAGGATTTGCAGCACAAAGTCACTAACAATGTTTCAAAAAACCTTATCCGATTTCACAAGACTATATATCCTACGAAGCACATGACTGGAGAATGGAGTTAATTTTAAGTGATGCATCGAAACCAGAAGTTTACCTTGGTGGCAGTTGTAAGTTGCCAGTTCATGTGAGTGCTGGTAAGGACGTATCTGGTACAGATAACTCCCTGGCTCGTTCATCTCACTTTTTCCACAATCACAAATACATACGACGAATTTTATTTCTCAATAGGACTGAGACACAACGGCATCTACGTGCAACAGCATTCCTTAACATTGACTTGACTTAAAGTATTGGCCGTAAGGGGCGTACAGATCTCAAATTAGGCCACTGGTCTTCACGATCCCCTGATCTCACGGTAAGTGATCTAACAGTGTGCGGACCCTTGAACATCTTTTGGGTGAAATAACAGGCCACGTAGCAACAACAATGAATGCAATATCTGCAGATATGCTCACCTAAGTATGGTACGAGTTGGACTATAGCCTGGATCCAGAATGAGATTTTCACTCTTCAGCGGAGTGTGTGCTGATATCAAACTTCCTAGCAGATTAAAACTATGTGCCGGACCGAGATTCGAACTCGGGAGGTGCCGAGTTCGAGTCTCTGTCCGGCACATAGTTTTAATTTGCCAAGAACTTTCATAAAACTTGGACGTTCGTTGTGCATCCACAGAGGGGGCACTAAAAATTTGGAAAAGTTAAGTAAAGAAATTGATCTTAAAATTAAGTATAAATGTCCTTAGAAGTTTCACACGAACGCATGTAAAAGATATTCCATTGAAAAATCTGATGGTTTTGTATAAATAAAAACGTTGTAGCTCTACACATAAATTACAATTTACGCCAAGGTCCTGTGTTCCTTAATTTAAAAGATAAATTAATCATAAGAACACTTCCCAATGTGTGGTAAGGCGATGAGTATGTACGTGGAGCAGCAACGAATGGGATTTCACATTAGTGACGATACGGGCTGCAAACGCGGAAATCCATTAACATAACTAGACCTATAAAACAACCATAAGCTACCGTAGGCTATCGTACATAAGTGTACCTAAGGGGTAGTTTTCCTAGTAGCTTTGGCCAGTTAATATCGTAACCAAGTTACCTGTTCGTTTGGCGTGTTGCATACCTATTGGGCGCTACCTCATTTCGATCATTTTGTCTGGGTATGCGAACTGTGTCTTACTAGACTGCACTAGAAACTGGAAGCGCTCAACCGTTTCGAAACTGAGTAAGGTTGTATAAAAGGCTGAATAAACCACAGAACATCTCCGTTAGGTATAATTATCCTCCTGTCTGTTACTTAAGCAGTATTTATAGCAAAACTGAAACAGTCAAAGTTTAATTCAGGTTGAATTCGAATATTTTGATTTCTAACGTGAAAGAGAGGGATTTGTTAGTAAACAGAGGGTTGTTGTAATAATTAAAAATTGTATCAAATAGTGCTAGAAGACACAATTTCCTAAAACAAAGGTAAAATTAAAAAAGATGCAAAACCGGAACATATCTAACATTGCTTCAATACTTCGTTGAGTTTATGTAAAACATGCTCCTCTTGTTGCTAAACCACTTTGGAATTTATTAACGATAATAGGAAGCTCTTGCTTTTGATCATATTGGAGAAAGTTTTATTGAGTACAAAGTAACAACAATAATTATTTAGATTTCTTGTGTTTGTGCATGTAAGCCGTACTTGCACGAAAAGTGATTGTTTTGGTTATATAAAAGCAGTAAAGTTACGTTAACCCTCCCGGTTGGCCGTGCGTTCTAATGCACGGCGTTCCGGAGTGGGAAGGAGCGCCTGGTCCTCGGCACGAATCCGCCCGGCGGACTTGTGTCGAAGTCCGGTGAGCCGGCCAGTCTGTGGATGGTTTTTATGCGGTTTTCCGTCTGCCACGGCGAATGCGGGCTGGTTCCCCTTATTCCACCTCAGCTACACTATATAGGCGATTGCTCCGCAAACAAGCTCTCCACGTATGCGTACACCACCATTACTCTACCACGCAAACATAGGGGTTACACTTGTCTGGTGTGAGACGTTCCCTGGGGCGGGGGGTCCATCGGAGGCCGAACCGCACAATAACCCTGGGTTCGGTGTGGGGCGGCGGAGGGGTGAAGTGGACTGCGGTAGCCGTCGTTGAGTTGTGGATCACTGCGGCTGTGGCGGGGACGGAGCCTCTACGTCGTTTCTAGGCCCCCGGTTAACATACAATACAATACAAAAGTTACGTTGGCAGCAAATTTTTATTACTTATGAAATGTAATTTGTCTTGTGTAAGAATATAAAGTACACAACGCACTAACATTAAAGGATGTGCCGTTCTAATTATGTGCAAAAGAAACAAAGAAACAAAAGTCAAAGAGAAGTCGTCAGCGACCAGTTTCAGTCTCACACATCCATTTATGTTTCTTTCCCTAGCAGTGCTACCAACGATATCAGCAGACCTACCATTTATTACGTCGTTCATCTACTGTATCGAACCTACAGAACTGTAGTTTTGGTAGAGCGCAACTCTAGACATAACAGATATGGGTAGATTGTTATGACCCGCTGCTTGAAACGAGCATATCGCAAACGGCGAAGCTGGTTGGCTGTTTGCGTATTACTGTTGTGAACATCAGTGGAAAGTGTTTGAAGCCATGAATAGGGTAGGAGTTATTGAACCTCCACGCTTCGTTGCAGAACATGGAGATCGGAGGCTTCAATGTTCTGTAAAGCAAGATGAACGATAATATATGGATCTCACGACGGAGTACAATGCTGGTTCAGCGAAACACGTTTCGTACACGTTGTTGACATGGGGCACTGCAGTCGGTTTCCACTACGTGTTCCTATGTTAACCCAATGACATCTTCAGTTACAATTGCAATGAGCACCGCAACATCGTGAGTGGACTGTGTATCGATGAAAAAGTGTCGCCAGGTCCGACAAATCACTTTTCTTGTTACATCAGGTCGATGGAAGTCTCGAATACGCCCTTATCGAAGCGAACGGCTTCTCGAAACCTGCATTGCGACGCGGACTCAAGTCGGTGGGGGCAGTATTATGCTAAGGGAGTCATTCATCTGGATTTCCATGGAATCTGTTGTGGTAAATGGAGGCATCATGACGGCACTGTAGGAAGTGAACATTATAGCGGTCGCCTACACCCCTTCATGCTTGATGTCTTTCCCGACAGTAATAATATCGTCTAGCAAGGTAAATGTCCGTATCATAAGCTGAATAATGCTGCAGTACTTTTATGAGCATGTTAGTGAACTTAAGTTGATGTCCTGTCCACCAAATTTCCCTGACCTGAATCCAATGGAAGACATCTTTGACATTATCGGACGCCAGCTCTGCGTCCACAAACCACCGACACGTAATTTATGGTAATTGCGCAGACATATGGTGGCGCATACCTCCAGAGTGCTACATATTACCTGTCGAATCCTTCACATGAAGAATCGCCTATGTATTGCGTTTCTAAGGTGGACCGACACGCTACTAAGTAGAAGATCATACTGTCTTGGCTCATCGATGTATACGGAAAGCCCTAAAGAATCTAGTATAGGCACGCGTACTCAAATACAGAGATATGTAAACAGCCAGATTACGGCCATGCGGTCGGCAACTCCTATATAAGACACTAATTATATGTCGCAAATGTTTGATTAGTTACTGCTGCTACAATAGCAGATTACCAAGATTTAAGTGAGTTTGAACGTGGTTTTACAGTTGGCGCACGAGCGATGGAACACAGCGTCTCCAAGGTAGCGATGAAGTGGAGATTTTCCCATACGACCATTTCACGATTGCACAGTGAATATCAGGAATCCGGTAAAACATCAAATCTCTGACATTGCCGCGGCCGGGAAAAGATACTGCAAGAACGGGACCAACGACGACTGAAGAGAATCGTTCAACGTGACAGAAGTGCAATTCTTCCTCAAATTGCTGCAGATTTCAGTGCTGGGCCATCAACAAGTGTCAGCGTGCGAACCATTCAACGAAACATCAACGGTCCGGCTGTCAGGAATCGAAGGCCCACTCGTGTACCCTTGATGACCGTACTACATAAAGGTTTACGCCTCGTCTGTGCCCGTCAACACGGACGTTGGACTGTTGATGAGTGGAAACATGTTGCCTGGTCGGACGAGTCTCATTTAAATTGTATCGAGAGGATGGACGTGTACGGTTATGGAGACAACCTCGTGAATTCATACACCCTGCGTGTCAGCAGGGGATCGTTCAGGCTGGTGGATGTTCTCTAATGGTGTGGGGCGTGTGCAGTTGGAGTGATATGGGAATCCTGATACGTCTAGATGCGTCTCTGACAGGTAACACGTGCGTAAGCATCCTGTCTGATCACCTACATCCATTCATGTCCATTGTGCATTCCGAAGGTTCAGATGGTTCAAATGGCTCTGAGCGGTCGCGCGGTTCCATACTGTAGCGCCTAGAACCGCTCGGCCACTCCGCCCGGCTCATTCCGAAGGACTTGGACAATTCCAGCAGGGCAATGCGACACCCCACACGTCCAAAATTGCTACACAGTGGCTCCAGGTACGCTCTTCTGAGTTTAAACACTTTCGCTGGCCTCCAAATTCCCCGACGTGAAAATTATTGAGCATATCTGAGATGATCTGCACCGTGATGTTCAGAAGAGAGACCCACCCCCTCGTACTCTTACGGATTTATGGGCAGCCCTACAGGATTCATGGTGTCAGTTTCCTCCAGCACTGCTTCAGACATTTGTCGAGTCCATCACGCGTCGTATTGCGGCACTTCTGCGTGCTCGCGGGGGCCCGACACGATAATAGACAGGCGTACCTGTTTCTTTTGGATCTTCAGTGTATATTCTTGCGATGTATGAAGAATGTATTTTAAACACACTGTGCTTATCAAATTTATTTTAGTAAATACGAAATAGCAATGCCTGGATTACTAAAAACAGCGATGCAATGTTTCTTCAGTCATGCATGTATGCATAACATAGGGACTGCTATTTCACATTTATTCGTCAACATCTGGCTCTCGACTCTCAATAATTATGCCCTTCCTGAGCGGGAACATACGCAACGTGCGAGTGCACGTTGCGATTCGTGAACGACGACATACGGAACTTTAAGTTTGCCCGTGATTTGTGCTCGAATGGTAGAAGAGGTCAAGGTGACCGCTGGCGTAAAGCGATAAATCCGTGTTCGAGTCCTAATCCAGCACAAATTATCATTGTCGTCATTACAGAATACAGCCGAAGGCGATTTATATTCGCAACTGCGAATACATTTCCTGTATGTTAGTACCGTTTAGCGGTTTCTCGCCTTTTCAGACCCATCTAAGGAAAGTGCACGTTTACTTAATTGTAAAAATTGAGATTCCTGTCAGATACGCGTCATTGAGCTGTAATATCACATGTGAGTGATATGCTATCTTTACCACGTGTTAATATTTCGGTAGCCACGCTTATGGATAGGAAGAATAATATGTGAGTGTTGAGAACACATTTTAGATCTGTTATCTGATTTATATTATAAATCAGTAATAAATTGAGAAATACTGAATGATACCTGTCGTCTTTTACTACTAAAAGGTACTGGTAGGATTCATCATCATCAGTTATCTGCTATATTAGCAGGTCCTTTGCCTCTCCATTTTCTGCGATCCATTGCTTCCTTCTTAAGGCTGCTGTATGTTGTACCGTCCATCATGTCATCCAGTATCTGGAATCTCTTCCTTCCTCGCTTCCTTTTCCCTTCTACATAACCTTCTAAAACTGTTTTTATCAGTCCGTCATTCTTTCTTAATATATGCCCAATCCAATTTCTTTTTCTTCTCTTTATTACATCTAGAAACTGCCTTTTCTCTCCCACTCTTCTCAGTACCTTTTCATTTTTTACTCTGTCCAGCCAACTTATTCCTTCCATCTTCCGCCATGTCCAGATGTCAAAAGCCTCCAGCCTTTCTCTGTCTTTTTTCCTCATAGTCCATGTTTCAGCGCCATATAGAAGAACACTCCATACAAGACATTTTATGAGTCTCTTTCTGAGTTCCCTGTCCATACCGCTGCAGAAGATTCTCCTTTTCTTATAAAACGCCTCTTTTGCCATTGCTATCCTTGTTTTAATTTCTGTGGTGCACTTCCAGTCGGTGTCTATCCTGCTTCCAAGATACTTAAAATTTTGCACCTGTTCTAGTGTTTCTCCATTCAGCACAATTTTTATTTCCTTATTTCCTCCTATTGCCAATACTTTTGTTTTATTTGTGTTAATTTTCATTCCATATTTTTTTCCGTTAGTTGCAATGGTGTCCACCAAATCCTGTAATTCTTTTTCCCCTGTGGCTAGAAGGACCATGTCATCAGCAAATCTCAAGCACCCTACTCTTCTTCCTCCAATTTCTACTCCTTTGTCATCTAATGAGCATTGGTCAATCATATTTTCCAAGTACAGGTTGAAAAGAGTAGGTGATAAACAGCATCCTTGTCTTACTCCTTTCCCTAGTCTGATCCAGTTTGTACTTTCTCCTCTCACTTTAACTGAAACTTTTTGATTAAGGTACAATGAGTTTATAAGTCTTCTGGTTTTCCAGTCCACTCTCTTTTCTCTCATAATAGTCGCCAGCTTGTCCCAAACCACATTGTCAAATGCCTTTTCTAAATCGATGAAGCACATATATAGGTCTCTTCCTTTTTCAATAAACCTTTCTCCCAAGATTCGTAGGAGCCCTATTGCATCTCTGGTGCCCGTATTCCGTCTAAAGCCAAACTGCTCCTCGCCGAGATTCTCCTCTATTACTTTTTCAAGTCTTTTATTAATTATTCTTAACATCACTTTGGCTGCATGTGAAATGAGGCTGACTGTACTGCGCTCGCTGCATTTCTTGGTTCCTTGTTTTTTCGGCAATGGAATCATTACTGTTGTCAAAAAGTCCTGAGGCCATTCACCACTGTCATATATTTTATTGCATAACCTCAATATTTTTCTTATTCCATTGTGGTTCAAGCATTTTAGTATTTCTCCCGGTATTGTATCTGTACCTACTGCTTTGCCATTTTTCATTGCAGCAATGGCAGACTTTACTTCTTCCATTATGATGGTCGGTCCTTTCTCTTCATCACTTACACTGTTGTGTGATTCAAGTTCCAGAGTTTCTGGTTTGCTATTTGTGTCATATAGCTCTTTTATATATTCTTCCCATCTCTGGAGGACATCGTCACGATCTTTATACGCTACCTCTTCGTCTTTACTCAAAATTTCCATAGTAGCACTTCCTGCTCTGTTTTGTTCCCATGTCATAGACTTTACTCTGTTGTATAGTAAGTCGTATCTTCCTTTCCTGTCCAGTTCTTCAATTTCATCACATTCCTCTTTTAGCCATTTTTTCCTAGCCTGCTCTGTTTCTCTTCGCAGTTCGTTATTTAACCTTCGGTATATCTTTCTTGCATCTTCAGTGTTCTTGTTTTTCAATTTTCTTCTCTCCTCCATCTTGGAAATCATTTCTTGTGTGACCCATGGTTTTTTTGACCTTTTCCCTTTTACATATGCTATATTTTGTTGTCCTGCTTTAATGATTCCTTCTTTCAGCATATTCCAGTACTCGTTGGCATTATCAGGTGCTTCTTTGTCTCGTAATGTGTTTAGAAAGTCCCGAGACAGCATTTCTGTAATTTGTTCTTTGTTGGACCTTATCTTCTCTAGATCCCATTTCTTCACCATTGTCGCCTTTTTCAGTTTTTTCATTCTTATTTCTATTTCTGCCATAAGTAAGTTGTGGTCACTATTAATATCTGCACCTGGTAATGTGTGCACCTTCTTGATTCCATTCCTGTATCTTTCTTCTACCAGTATAAAATCGATTTGGTTTCTATATTTATCCCCTGGTGATTTCCAAGTGTAGAGCCCCCTCTTATGGTTCTTGAACCATGTGTTTGCCACTATCAGCTGCCTTTCCCTGCAGAAGTCAATTAACCATTCACCTCTGTCATTTCTCTTTCCAAGACCATGACTGCCTACTATGTTTCCCTCTTTCCCTTCTCCCACAATGGCGTTCCAGTCTCCCATTACTATTTTGCAGCATTTTTTATTTTCATCCATTATTCTCTCTATTACATTGTACGTTTCCTCTACAATTTGGTCATCATGTTCTGAAGTTGGCATATACACCTGTACAATCAGTAAATCTTTTTGTGCTCCTTTCAGCCTTACACCAATAACCCGGTCATTTGCATAGTCTACATATTCCACAGATTTAGCCAATTCCTTTGTCATAATCATTCCTACTCCATTAATTCCTTTTACTTCTCCTCCTGAGTAGTAGAATACATATTCATCTGACTGCAACTCTCCATGTCCATTCCATCTTACTTCAGCAACTCCTACGAGGTCCATATGATTCTTTTCCATCTCTCTTTTAAGGTTTTCTAGTTTTCCTGCTTGTAGCAGAGTTCTGACATTCCAGGTACCAATTCTCGTTTTGATTTTTTGCCTCCTTTCGAGTTGTCCCCCCCGGAGATCCGAATGGGGGACTATTTTACCTCCGGACACTGATTTAACATGAGAGGAAGCCATTTTTTGTGCATAAAATGGAGACTGCATTATGCAGGGAAGATAATCTCCGGTGGTATTCCGTTGCCTTCCGCAGTTCTGGAGGCCGCCCCTAACATGGGATACAGACGCCTTTTGCAGCCGCCCGCTCCGGGTCAGACGCTGCATGAGAAGTATAGGTTGGAAAATGAAAGACCCCTAGCCCTCGAAACCTAATAGCGTCAGGGTCGGAAAAGAACAAGAGCTGGCCGAGGGTGGCCAGATAGGAAAGATAAGAGTGAGGAGCCTGGCATAAGTAAGTGGAAGCAATGCCAGGACTCAGCTCGGGGCCCCGTGGTCGCCAGCCACGTATCACTAGGTGTGACTCCCTGAGGTAGGATTAGCTGTGTAAAATATCTCTTTTCTGATTCCCTAAATCCCAAGAATGACTATGCAAGTACGTTCCCTTGCCTCGAACAACTACCAAGCACAAAATTTTTGATTATTGGGCCAAATTTATTTAAGTGGCTGGCTGTGAGCACTATGCGACTAAAGTTCTGACGTCATCAGTCGCCTAGAACTTAGAACTAATTAAACCTAACTAACCTAAGGAAATCACACACATCCATGCCCTAGGCAGGATTCGAACCAGCGACCGTAGCGGTCGCTCGGTTCCAGACTGTAGCGCCTAGAACCGCCGGCCGGCATTTATTTAAGTATTAATTAATTAAATTGATAAAATGGTGCAGCCTCACAGATAATATGGTGATCTAATAAAACACCAATCCATATATTGGATATACAATATTCATAATGAATCTCATTGAAACATTATTACGGGGATGTGCAAACTGACTGATATTAAGCATCCTGACCAGAAAGCGGAATTACGCTGTGAGTTGTAGTAGCAACGGATTTAGCAATAATTGACATTTGTTTCCTCATTTAAAGTAACACATACAGATGTTAAGATAAAACACTGTTACTTGGAATGCTTGGGCGTGAATCCCGACACATGGTACTTTGTACAACGCAACAACTAAACCGACACGCGTGTGGACAAGTCTGCTAAACTACTGGTTACAATTTATCAGGATCACACACACCACGTTCACACGGATCACACTCACAACGAAAGATAAACTTCAGAAGAAAGTTTCCTTATTCCACATGTAGCTCGCTGGGTAAGAGCGCGACTGGCTCTAATGTTCAGTTCAGCCCACTTCCGAAATTCTGTTAAACTTAGTAATTTGGGTATAACTGGGGATTCAACTTGAGCACGAGAGGTGTTTATGTCGAATCGGAACCTCATGGTTTACAGAGAAACGCATGTGGTGCAGCAGCCTACGGGCTACAAAGTTCGTGGGAGAGAAGCACAAATTGGACAGTAAATTAAATAAAAATTAACACAACCGTTCCACAAAGCACAATATGCATTCATCATGATAAACGAAGTTAACTAAACCTGTACATCACGTGGTGACACGACTCGTCCACACCACGTTGCAGTTGCACAAAGGATCTCATCGAATAAACTGAATACTAATGAAATTAATACCGCTCCCTGACTGAATTAGTCTGACATGATTATCAATGCCGCACACCAGAGTCACTACCGGAAACTCAACAACTCAGCAACTAGAAATACTACTCACAGCACCTTTACTCAGCGGCGTCCTAGGGAAGAGTAAAACTAACCTGCTCCGTTGCCGTGGTCTACACAGCAAACCGGAAGGACTCAGAGAGCATAAGCGGTTTCTACCTGTGCCAACCTCAACATTGATGCTGACTAGTGGCCACTAATGCCTCTCTGATCCAACGCAGTCGTATTTAAAGCTCTGCTCTTAACATTCAAGGAAACTCCTGGCAACTACGAAGTGCCAGCTACAAACAAACCACACAGTTATACTAGAAGACGATAGTGGGGATAAGAAACATACGACATGAATGCATGATAATGGATTACACATATACATAGAGAGCATAGCTATGAATTTGAAACTAAAAAAAAATCTGCAGTGTCGTTTAAATTCCACTGTAATATGACGCACTCTCTCGTCCATCTTTCTTTCCAGGATTAGTCGTACCGAACATTTGAGTCGTTAAGAATATTAGCAAAATCGAAGGCTGCTTTCCAAAATCAATGGAACGGCTCACATGGAGACGTTTCAATACAAAATGCAAAATAATTTTTTAAGTAAAGGTTCTAAAGCGTTTGAGACACTCGATGAACTGCCTCCCAACTGCTGCTCAATTGTGTAGTAGGAAAGATAATCAAAGACTCCAGGAAGAGAATAGAAGAAGGAGGAATTTAAAAAAATCACAGTTAGAAGAAAAGGGGATAAAACGAGTTTTGCATGTTTGGCTTTTGCAAACGATCTTGCCATCTTAGCTGAATCTACAGAAGATGAAAAACTGCAGGCAAATCTCGTGCAATAGATAGTATCAAAATCAGGCATATGTATATCTGCTGTAAAAAAAATTATGTAACAGATGTGAATGAGGTACTGAAATACATTACGGAACAATAAAAATAGGCTACCTAATTCAAAATTTTGTGTGGAATAATGCAACGAAATTCTTTGGACAAAGGAGCTAACTTAGCAAGGGCAAAGAAAATGGAGATGGCTTTTCAACTAACAAAGACTTGCAACAAGGAAACTATTTCTGTAAATGCAAAACTCCTCCACAACAACACTGTCATTAAACCAAGATACCTTTATGCTTCAGATCTCTTTCGTTACATACAGCCAAATAACCAAGTGAAATAGAAAATCGAGGAAAGAAAAATAACCAGAAGAGTCTTGGGACCAAAATATAGGAATGGGATATGTAAGTTAAGAAGTAATAATGAAATTTATGGAAAAAATATAACCAATATCAGACACAATGGGAAAGAGAAGAGTTGTATTCTATGGCCACCTAAAACAGCCGTATGAAAAGAGGATAAAAGAAAAGAATTTTTTTTAATTTTCCGATGGAAACCTATAAGTATCACTGACATGCATCAGAGAAGTTAAAGCAGTCCTAAGAGAAATGAAAATTAACGGAAGAACAAATGGGGGAAAGAGGAAAGTTCAGAGCAAACGTAAAAGGTTTCAAGGACTTTCAGGAGGGAATAAAGAAAATGAGAGGTGCAATATGGACTGAAGATAGAAGAGGAAAAACACAGGGAAAAGATGAAAGACTACTGAACTTGAACACTGGCTGTTTGCTGCAAACCATTCCTCAGTAAAACGCAATCACGCGTATTTATAGAGCTCCAAGTGCTATGTAATGTGTTACAATTAACTTCAACTGAAGTTGGCGGTGAGACCAAATATTTTAGCCTGATTTCGAAGACAGAAATAAACTGTAATTTATGACTGATATCCTTAGAAGCCTTAGACTGTCCGGTATAATGTGTGCATACTGGGAACAACGAATTGCAGCGGAGAATAGTTCTACTGAGAAGACCAAAGGAGGAGGATAATTAAAAGGAAAAATGGTAACGCTTTAGAAAAACGGTGCACAATAACAGCAATGTAATATCAGTAAAACTGGTAAAATGGAAGAACTGGTGTATAAAGTGGTTTGAAACACACGAAGAAGTCTGTTACCCTATACTGTCTTTCGATTTCCCAGAATACCTCATGCTTACATCATCTGAAGTCACGGCCGATCCCTACTTCAGTATACAATTTAGCTAGTGCTCAGTCTTTAATAATACCGCTGTCGGAGCGACGTTGAAGGCAAGGAAATCGATCGTACGGGGTTCCTGGCAGCAAAAAGCCGTCGAAAATTACAAGGAGAAAGGGTGTATTACGGGCTCGAGAAATTAACGAATTAGGGACGGGATTAAACAGAGACGCGTGAATACCCAAAGGCAAGGGACCCGAAAATGGAAACCGCCTGCAATATCAGAGCGGGGTTCTCGCGAAAGATCGCAGACGCGAAAGAGAACGCAAGGAAAGAGGTACGGGAAGAGAGAGAAGTGGAAAATGGTCTCACCTTTGCCGGCAGTGAGCAGAGCTCTAACGAGTCGCAGCAGCTGCGGCGCTGAACGTCAGGCAACGGGCGACACAAGCACTGCTATAATCGAGAAATATTTTCCAGAAGCAGCGTTGTCAGCTAGTACTGCAAGGTGGAAAACACCACTAGTTCTCTAAATACGAACAAAAGTGGTTGAAATTAGTGGCCAACAGAATGGTGCCATGTACAAATACGATGACAACACTTTTCTGCCCCCCTTTAGCCTTTCTTTAAGCGTCTTACACTCTTTCGTTCACAACATTATTATTATATAAGCAGATGGCCATTGTCGCTGTATAAAGAAAACCACGCGGAGATATACCTATCATCGGAGCTACTACAATAAAATGTAAAACAATCTTTTCTGGAAATCACATTGCCAAAAAGAATACGTGTGCTTGAAATAAGGTTTACTCCACAGGTTAAGCACTTGAAAATACACAAATGATTATGATTCCTGAACTGTATACGATCTATGAATCTAAGAATTCAGTTTAGCGTGAAATACCTACGTACTTCACACAGAGCATCGAAGTATCGTGGCATGCTATCAAAGATGAGCTGAATACGCTCCTAGAGAATTTCCCTTCATATCGATAACATGAATCACCAATAATGTTTGCTAGAGCTCAGTGACGAACACCTTGCCAACCGACTGATGGCCACGAAAGCAATGGAACCTGTGGCCCTATGAGAATTTTCCGGTTATTCCTTGTAACGTGTAACCTGTTGTTATTACGTTGAAGCACGGTACGTAGAGTTACATGAATAAGGTACAGTAACCGACGTAGCGGTTCTGTTAAGTCTTTACGTCGCAGTAACTACTTAACACATCGCAGACGTGTTTCGTGCGCCATCGTTTACGGTTGAAGCACGAGATAACTAGAGTTTTATACACATTGTCTGTAGATACTACTAGCTGTTATATATTTCCACTATTTCGTTTATTTATGTGTTTACACCAGCAGTCAAAAAATCAAACCTGTTTAGCTGCATGTACAACTTGCTCTTTAGCATTTTGATTGTGTTTTGATATTTCCAGTAGTTACTATTTTCGCACTGAAGTAGTTCCTGCTTTTACAGATGGCACTGTTCTGTAAACAGAAGGAAATGAACAAATTTTAAATACTTTTGGAGGTTTCTGACGATGATAATTCGGATGTTCCTAATGTGAATGAAGATCTAGGTGACTGTGTAAACGAATGTTATTATGGTTGTGAGAACCTTTCCAGCGACAGTAACATCATTAGACTGTTTAGAAGCATAAGGTGTCAGTGCTTTCAAGTGATTCCGAAAATAACGATAAAGATGATTTTGTTCTTGTGAATAATTCGTATCCTCGTAATGTTAATCGTTTAGAAACAGCGCCACTGCCTCACTCAGGCACAGGCCGTCTCGAATGTGGTAAGAGTGACAGTTAACATGATTCCCAAAGAGAGTGCTTTAAATTTATTTACAGATGGAACAAGTGAATATTATGTATAAATCTTAATTCTACAAATGCGAAAATTGCTAGCTGTAATTAGGAGTCTAGTTCTGTGTGTCTTCTTACTCTATATGTCTTGAAGTGCAAATCCGAAAGCAGTATCGTCAGTACAAAACTGGGCACTGAAAGAGCGTTTATTACGAACACGAACGTAAAGCCGGTACTGCACAGAATTGAACTCCTGGATGGAGCGTGCTGCTTTTTACACAAACGTCGAATGTTCCAGAACATGCACTCATTACGAACATGCGAATCTGCGAGGACCTTCCAGAAGTGGTAGTTACTAAATTACTAAATCACAAATAATTGCTGATTTTGGGTTCGAGGTGGCGACCTGAAGCACGTCAGTTAGTAACGCTAGCCGCTCAACTACAGTACAGCAGCATAGCTCTGGGACTTGTTCACGTTCCCCGAGAAACAGCAAGTCGTTGTTTCAGAAAGTCTCATCGAATTTAGTTACAGCGCCCTGAATTTAGATCTTGTCAGTAGCTCTCTGTATCACTCTGGTGGATCCTTGGGTTATGGTCATGAGCATCGAAAGTAGCCCGCGAAATGAAGATTCGTGATCGTGGGGCAGGTCTTCAGGTTCCTTGTACAAGAATCCCACTCTGCAGATCTTCCCCTCAGCACTGTAGTAGGGTTTCATACGGAGGACACAGATTTCTCTGTGATTTGGTTTTCTTGATGAAGGGTCATAACCCTCGACTTCTTAAGTGACGTGCGGCAGGCAACGAAGGATACGATATCGCCCAAAGTAGCGCATTGGCAACATTTTTCATAACAGTTCTCCTGGGCTTTATCTCACTGGCGGCTGCTTGGTGTCATGACGCTCTCGGTTTTTCTCCTGGACGTCAAGTCTACGTACGCATTACAGCCTTCGTGCTTCTTTGATACTGATGAGGTATTTCACGTTGTTATCCTTAGTATCGTCCGAGTGAAACGGGACAGGTGTCGTTTCGGCCTCGAGACCACAGTACAGAAAGAACATTGTGAAGCCAGTAACGCCTTACTTTGCTGTGTTGTATGCGAATGTCACTAGTGGTAGTATTGTATCCAAATCTCTATTTTCAGTATCAACACACATCGCAAACGTATCTGCCAGTGTCTCATTAACACGTTGTGTGAGACCATTTGCCGTTGGGTAGTAGGCAGTTGCCATCCAGTGGATGAGGACGCAAAGTGAAATTACCTCTCGTATCTGTCTCGAATGGAGAATTTTCCACGATAGGAAATTACCACACGGGGTGCTCTGTGTTTCAGAATGATATCCTCTAGAATAGCCTTGCAGTCTGCAGTGCTTCGGCTGTTGGCACAAATTTGGCGACGGGGTATTGGCTGAGGTAGTTACTTCAGACTATAACCAACCAAGTCCCATTCGTCGATTTCTGGAACCTCTCCAAGAGAGCAGTTCCAGTTCGGTGGAATGGTGGTGCTGCAGGCAGAGTTGGTAACAGATGCCTGGAGGTAATTGCGGCGCGTGCTTCTGTCGCTGGCATTCTTATAGTGACTCACATAGTGTCTACCGGACTGGTAGAGACCTGGCAAATGGTACCGCTATCTGATTCTGTTTCGTCTTCACAAATGCCATGTGACCAGATGTTAAAGTTTCATGGAGAAACATCAGCATAGCTGGTCATAGATGAACTAGGATAACGAGTTACCATTTTTGCCTCACTGGATCATTATTCCTGTTATAAAATGTTCTGTCATTAATTGGATGTCTCCTTCCTCCTCCTTTAATGCGTCTATGGTTCTCAGAAATGCTACCTCTAGCTTTTGAGCAGCAATATCATTTAATGCAGCCATAACAGTGACTTTGTTCATTCTGCTACGTTACGCAAAAGGATTCGTAGAGAGGCAGCCGGTGTCCTCGGGTTTGCATCTGCTTTTGCACATTACTGTAACGTCATATTCCCAAAGCCGCAGTGCTCATCTCACCAATCGAGTCGCGCATCCTGCGGGCCAGTCAGCCAGCACAGAATATTATCGTCCATCACAGTGGCGAATGTGACTCTTCAAGCTTCCCCGGCGGATACATTGTAAATATTCTTCACGGGTTTTCCGCCGGATGCCTCTGTGCAAATTCCACAATATTTCCTCAGAGCAACGGTCCGAGATCTTCAGGTAATCACGACAAGAAAATTAAGATTTCTTCGATAATAGACCAGTCATAACATTGGTCTAGTACGGCTTTTTAGTGAGTGACATCTGGCAGCACTGTTAGTAAATATAGCGTACAACTCACGCGCAGGAGGGCCGCTCTGCGATTTTCGGCAGAATGCGTTTCAGTATGGCGCCATCTATCTGCAAATCATTGTCATTGTGCATGCGTAATATCCGCCCCTGCTCATTCTTCGCGAGCGAGTTGTATATACAAGGACGCCGACATGCGGATATTGTCAGTCGTACCTAGCCACCAGCAAGTTTCAACCACCTAAAGATGTCGGACAGAAAGATGTCGTACAGTTGCTCCGAGGAAATATTGTGGAATTTGCACAACGTCATCCGGCGGCAAGCCCATGAAGACTATTTTCAACAGTGGTGAATGGTTTGCCAAATATTTGCCGACAGAACTTGTTGATGGCAAAAGCAGTGTAAGGCACTCTGTCTCGGTCGTAGACCAGTTCCTCTAGGACTTGATCAGCACTCTGGAATATGAAGCTGTCACGTTTGCTGCATCTTCCTCAATCTGTACTAGAACTGCAGTTATCCTATATCGACTATAGTCTGGGAGACGAGTCTTTGGTATTGACAGCTCGGTAGCGTCTTTCCGTTGCCTAGCGACCGCAGGCAGGCAGCCAATGACGGCCTGACTTTGAGCGGGTAGCAAGGGCCACGTTGCCGCTCTGAAACCCGGTCGCGCGCGCTTATGAAACTTACCAGTGTCTCGCGTGCAGGCGGTGCGGTCGTTCGTCGTTTGTCTGAAGTTGAATTCGTAGTTTATTTCGTTTTTGTTGTTTTTAGTGTTTCTTTGTTTATGTTTCGTTGTAAGCAATGTCTATTGCGGCGGGTAGTACCAGCCCAACACAAGAAGTGAAACGGAGGAATAAAAGTGTGCTACACACCCAGGCCCGTGAATTCGTGTGCTCTGTGAGGGATTACTTTGAGAAAGAAAAGGACAAAGGTGGGCCCTTAATTCCTGTTGTTCCGGTTGTGAAGAGAACTGCAGCAGCATTGAAAATAAGTGGTTCAAATGGCTCTGAGCACTATGGGACTTAACATCTGTGGTCATCAGTCCCCTAGAACTTAGAACTACTTAAACCTAACTAACCTAAGGACATCACACACATCCATGCCCGAGGCAGGATTCGAACCTGCGACCGTAGCAGTCGCGCAGTTCCGGACTGAGCGCCTAGAACCGCGAGACCACCGCGGCCGGCGAAAATAAGTAAGAACACTGTTGTAAAGATAGGGAATGAACAGTATAGTGTAGATTGTGACGAGAGTGGCACAACAAAGCTGCACACACCAGGATAGAAGCGACCGAGAAATAAGCAGGTGACAGCTTTGGACGATTTTCAGAAAGACGCTATTCGTCGTCATATATACAGCTATTGTAAGAGAAGGGAACATCCCACTCTGTCTAAATTACTGGTGTCGCTTCAGAAAGACGATCTTTTTAAAGGGAGCAAATTTTCATTGCGTACAGTGTTGAAAGACATAGGCTTCAGCTATTCACTGTTTAACGGACGCAAAATATTAATGGAAAGGACAGATGTAGTTGCATGGCGGTGCAGATTTCTGCGCAGGATCATGGGTGTGGAATTCGAAAGTATAGTGTGGTTAGATGAAACTTGGGTCAATGCCAGCCATTCTTTACGTAGAGGCTGGAATGATGGAACGCCCGAGGGGACAATGGCTGTGCCTGTTGGCAAAGGAGGGCGTATTATTGTCTTACATGCAGGAACATCGAAAGGTTTTGTGCCAAACTGCTTGAAAATGTTTCGGTCAAAAAAGACGGGAGATTACCATGAAGAAATGAACAGTGTAGTATTTCAAGAATGGTTCGAGACATCGCTTATGACGAATCTGACAAGTCCATCAGTGATTGTTATGGACAATGCGCCTTATCATTCCGTTGTTCACGATAAGGCACTAACCTTGGCAACAAAAATAGCACGATATCATTCAGTGGTTGAAACGGCGAAAAGTAGATTTCAGAGATGATTTAAGGAAGGCGCAACTGCTCGAAATTGTGGCACAAAAGAAACCCCGATTTCCAACATATGTAATTGACGAGATTGCTAAAAGGCACGGGCATGAAATCGTTCGGCTTCCTCCATACCACTGTCACTTCAATGCAATTGAAGGAGTGTGGGCGCAGATAAAAAATTACATTGCTGCAAACAATAAAAAATTCACGATCTCTGAAGTGGAAACTCTCCTTCCAGCAGCTATCAATAAAGTGACAAGCGAGACGTGGGCTAAAATTGTAAACAGCACTGCAAGTGCCTTCAGAGAGGCGGCCAAAACCGAAGGGGTTGTGGAAGAATGCATCGAAAATTTAATTATACATCTGGTAGAGAGCAGTGATAGTTGAAGTAGTGCTGAGGAAGACAATGTCAAATCAGATTCTGACAGTGATGTGAGTGGTGTTTTTCCATTACAGTAACTACAACGTATTCAGGAACGTAAGGAGGGAGTTTGCTATCGATCTACAACCAGATCATCATATTGTGAGTACTTTCTTCAGATTATGACTCTTAATAAACTGACCAATTATTCTGTAGCTTGTAGTAGAACAAATTAATAATGCTAATACTTAACAATGGAAACCAAAACTGCTAATGTTCAACAACTTGCGAAAATAGTTTTCATTTCAGTTGTGAAGTTTAACAAATAACTTTATTATGTTTCAGCATCTTAGATACTTGTACTAAATAGCTCTTATCAGTTTTCGAGTTAAGGGGATACGGAATCACCTATCCCCGCAATGTTAATATATGCCTACTATAGGGAACATTTTCTCACAAACTACTGGAGACAGAGAGGTAAAAATTTTACTGTATGTGCATTCATATGTTACAACAATACTGAAACAACAGTTTATTGTCAAAGTATTTTCTTACAGAGATATTGTACATTTATTTTTAAGTAAATTTTTTCCATCGCTTTTTACTAGACTATCACCCCTAAGTCTTTTGTAAATCAAGTAATTAAAAAATCGTTGTTTCAGTATGTAATAGGGACCTATGTCACTACGTCATAAAAATTTCAGACTTCTAGGTTGACCAGTACCTGAGATAATGTTCCTAGATGAAGTAAAAAGTAAACTTACGGGAAACGGAGAAAGAAGATTAAAACATTCCTGATCCGTAGCTAATACCCCCTTCACAGTCTTCATAATCATCTTCAAGTCTTCTTTTGGCACCCCTCTGCACCTGTCTTGCTTTTTTCACTAATGTCTTGATTATATTATCAGCATGCCTTAGTCTGTGCTGATCTAAAAAGAACATAGCACGTACCGTGCGGGAACCAACACACATACCCAACTTTTGAAGGACCTGGCATTTAGTTATATTTCCAAGATTGAAGGTTGCCACAGCATCATACACGCCAAAATGTAGTGTATTAATTCCGACAAACACTGTTTTTGGGAGACGATGCCATATCACACTATTCAAGCACTCGTTGGGGTTCTGCGTTTTTCCGTGAAGACATTTCATCAGAAGACTTCTGTCAGCCAGATCTCTGAAAATGGGCTTTATTTCTGCCATGATGGCTGATGGTAGACTGTGGTGGTGAATGTATTTCTCTCCTGTTGTTAGTCCCCTATTGTATTTACACCAGCTGTTTTCACCTTTGGGGCACAAACCATGTTGTGGATGCTCATCCGTGGATGCGGTGTGGAAATATAAAGCCCATATAGCTCTCCTCATTTCTTCAAGATTGCCTGTATTTTGCCTGATTGCAAGGCCATAGCAGTTCTGAATGTGGTCTATTATGGAAATCAGTCAATCTTCCTCTGCCATCCAAGGTTTTCCCATCATCTAGTTTTTTCCCTTTCATAACTGATTTTAACCTTCTCAGCCTGGCACCCATTCTCTTCTGCACATGTCCTATACATTCAAGTTTGCTTATATTTACACTGTTCCCATATGGTTTGCTTTCCAAAACTTCTTTGAATGCTTTAGAGTCACCATCTCCCAGATATTTGACATAGCGAACATTATACCACTGTGAAGAGCGATGAAAAAATTTCTTCACCCCAGCAACCTCCATGCCACCACTACTACCATAATAATTAGCAATACAGTCATCACTGTGTTCATTTTTCAGCCTGCCTGTGCACCTACAGTATTTAGATATTATTGCAACATCAATAACCTTGCCAGTATCAACACTAGTTGCTGTTACAACACCATTGTTGGAGGTGTGGCCCCTTTTCTGCCACGTGCCATCAAACGCCACTGTGAGGTCACGACTGCCGTCATTTTCTTCCACTGCTTCTTCCACAGCAACCTGCATTGACTTCTGTGCTACATCTTCAACTGCAGATCCTAGTACATAATTGTAAGCTTCAAACTTTGAAGGTGCACTTGGAAGATTTAGAACACCACATAGCATATCACCAGCTGCTTTGCCCTTACCAATTGCTCGCAATCCATAAACTAACCTAATATTTACACTATAAAGTTCAGTTTTCTTGTATCCATTATTTACAGTTACTGAAACCGAACTTGGAAACTTACAGCTGTATTTACAAACACTGCATATTAAATTAAACTGGGCAGCCAGGCCAACATGGGATTCTACTTTCAGAGAAACGTTTCCATGACATTTTTTGCAGCACAAACTGTTTTCAAGAGCTTCACACAATATATTCGTATCAATGAGTTCAAAAACTTCATTCCCTCTATCAAGTAAATTATATTTCTCTTCCAAATCTCTTAGTTTTTTATGAGAAGCACTGTTTTCATTTGGTGTAAGTTCGTTCGGCAAATCAGTAATAAGTGGATTCACATTTTCCAACAGTGATGATGATGAACTGCTTTGCTTTGCTAATGAATCATTATTTCTTTTCTTTTGCCAGTTCACACGCTTTTTAAATACTTTTGCTTTAGCTCTAGGCATTTTCACTGCGAAAAATGAAGCACTAAATACGAAATAACTCAACAACAACTACTTTCTTATATCACACTGTTTACAAAACAGTCCCGCCACAAAGTCAAAGAGTAACTTGAGGAAACCAGAGAGAAACATTTTCGGGCAACTAGTGTATAAATAGTCGCTGGAAACCGGGATATTTGAATTCATGTCACTTTAAAGGTACTGCCAAAAAGTTCATGGTCAGCCACGAGAGACGTGTATAACTAAAGCGCAATACCCGATCTCACAAATATATAAAAATAAAATAGTTATAATTGTAGTAGAGCTATGTATGATACGTCATTTTAAAGAGGAAACATGGCAGAATATAATACGCCAATAAAAAAAAATTCGATTTTTTAACCCAAAATCCGATTCCGTATCCCCTTAATATATTTCAAGCATCAACTTTAAATAAATTCACGCGTACCCATACGACTTGTATTTTGTCTCGCTTTTATTTCTGCTGCTAGAGAATGCGTGTAGCAGACACGGCGCCGCGTGCTGTGAGCCACGTTCGGCAACAGCGCCGTCTGCCCGCCGGAACTGTCAGTACCAATCACTCGTCTCACGGACTATAGCATTGGTGTAAGTTCTGTCTCGGTATTCTCGTCATACAATGCTAGAATTGGAGAAGATGACAGCACCTTCTAAAGGAGAAGGAAATATCTTTCTTGCACCTTTTTCCAGGCAAGTGTTGTGTCAGCCTACAGTAGTTGTAGCATGGGAGGTGCCTTGGCACCAAAGTCCTTTGTGAATCGTCAGTAGTACAAGCACTTTCTGAGAAAAAAATCTCACATCACGAGTGTACCGAGTATTCAGAAAATCTGTAACTGTTCTTATTTTCTCTGGATCGAGGTGCAAGAAAGGACTTTCCTTTTCCTCACGGAGATGCTAACATCATCATGTATCGTAGTATGGGATAGAGACTGTTCTAGTACAAATTGAGGAAGGTGCTGAAAAGGTGACAGCTTATACTTCTCAAATACTCTCCTAGGTACCTTGTACAAAACATGAGTGTGAAGCACGGAGCATCCCATGCGATGATATCTGGTAATGGAAAAGTTTTCAGTCGAGACTAGCTTAGTTTCACATTGTGACATCACCCGTAGAAAGACAATTGTCTACCACCCACAGATAAATGACCTCTCACAACGCTGTAATGAGACACTGGCAGTGATGCCAGACAGAAATATTTGGATACAGTTCCACCCATTGTAACATATAACACAGTCAAGCAAGACACTACAGGCTTCACATCACTATGTCTTCTCCACTGCCCTAAGGCCAAAATGACAGTGGATACACTGCCCTCATTTCAAGTGGACACTTAGGATGACTACCTGAAACACTTCATCACCAGGACCAAAGGGCAAGACAAATGGTTCGATAAAAGATTGCGGACTACCAGCACAAGGCCCGAGAGCTCTAATATCTTAAGCATTGGCCAGTAACGTGTAATATAGGGAGACGTGGTAGGGGTTTTCACGCCTGTGCAAAAACAAGGACTACTGGAAAATATAATAAATAACTAATATGGGACCTAACATATCCTTCGACACTTGTCACACGACACACACGAAGTCTAGGATTATGACCCTTCATCAAGAAGACAAAAGCGCAGAGTTTCCGTCCGTGGCGTCTCTATGAAGCCCTACTACATTCCTGAGGCGCTGATCGTCGAGGGGCCTTCTTATTCAAGAAAACTGAACCGCTGGGCGGTCGTTAAGATTAGATGGGACGGGCTAGCTTCAGTACTAGTTATATTGTAGAGTACGCGACAAAACCACCAGAAAGCGAGTATCTGACAGCTCTGCTATACAGAGTGTGGTGTCACCGCCAGACACCACACTTGCTAGGTGGTAGCCTTTAAATCGGCCGCGGTCCGTTAGTATACGTCGGACCCGCGTGTCGCCACTATCAGTGATTACAGACCGAGCGCTGCCACACGGCAGGTCTAGAGAGTCTTCCTAGCACTCACCCCAGTTGTACAGCCGACTTTGCTAGCGATGGTTCACTGACAAATTACGCTCTCATTTGCCGAGACGATAGTTAGCATAGCCTTCAGCTACGTCATTTGCTACGACCTAGCAAGGCGCCATTATCAATTGCTATTTATCTTGTGATGCATGTACCGTCAGACCGATGTTCACCGATTATGGATTAAAGTTAAGTATTCCAGAAGCTCCGTACTTTTTTTACTAGGCTCAACTCCTTTAACTGTTCCAGACCTCACGCCAGCCTGCGTGAGCTTAAACGCGTGCCTTTCGGCTTCCTCCTAGTGGATTGGCTGTCTTGCCAGTCCACAACACAGAGGACCATTGACAAGATCTTTATCTAGAGTGCCACAGTTGGCTCCAACGAGAACTTCTGAAATAGTGGGTCGCTGTTTCTGCAGGAGAGCGACGAATACTGCAAGTTGTGCCGAACACAGTCTGGCGTACTGTTAGCGTCATTAGCAGACATGTCACTGATCGCCATTTCAGACCCATCCAAGAGCAGTAAGTATTATTTACTAATTATCATTTCTGGATGGTTCTTGAACCACTGGACCGCCCAAGTAAAAGTACATATTTCATAAACACATCGTGTTGTGTATGGTGACTCGGTCCAATTATTTCAGTCATATTTACTGAAGAGCCAAAGAAACGGGCACATCTGCCTAATATCGTGTAGGGCCGAGCACGCAGAAGAGCCGCAACACGACATGGAATGCACTCGACTAATGTCTGAAGTAGTGCTGGAGGGAACTGACAACATGAATTCTGCAGGGCTGTCCATAAATCCGTAAGAGAGGGTGGAGATCTCTTCTGAACAGCACTTTGCAAGGCATTAAATATGTGCACAATAATGTTAATGTCTGGAGAGTTTGGTGGCCAGCGGAAGCGTTTAATCTACGTCACCTGTCAGAGTCGTATCTAGACGTATCAGACGTCCCATATCACTCCAACTGCACAGGCCCCACACCATTACAGAGCCTCCACTAGCTTGAACAGTCCCCTGGTGAGGTTGTCTCCATACCCGTACACGTCCATTCGCTCGATACAATTCGAAACGAGACTCATCCCACCAGACAACACGATTCCAATTCCAAGATGCTACTTCAGGCGGGTGTAAAATGAATGTGCGCAACGGAAATACTGAACGCGAAAATGAAGATTTGGCCCTGTTTGGCTACCCCCCTGAAGCAGATCTTAGGATCTCTTAATGGTGATTGTCTCCTCCTTCTTGCACTTTAATATATAAATTACAACATAAACATGAATGAATGATTAAGGGAACGTAACTACCAAATGGTAAATGCTGTTTCCGCTTGTACATTTATTGTAGATTAAAGACCCTTTATATTACAAATGTTTATATATCAATGTCCAATGGACATAAAGGGAAACAAATGAATTTCCTAGCTAATACGATTGATCAATTGCCCAAATCTGCCCCGCTTTTACGACCAAGCGTTCTAATATAAATAACGCGAGACGACTGACATCATCTACGTACCAAACAATAGAAGACACTACTTTAAAAGATGATATACAGTGGTGTGCAACCTCAGTGAAAATAAAACTGTGGCCGAGCGGTTCTAGCCATTTCAGTCTGGAACTGCGCGACCGCAACGGTCGCATGTTCGAATCCTGCCTCGGGCATGAATGTGTGTGATGTCCTTAGGTTAGTTAGGTTTAAGTAGTTCTAAGTTCGAGGAGACTGATGACTTCAGATGTTAAGTTACATAGTGCTCAGAGACATTTTAACTATTTTTTGAAATAAAATTTATGTAATCACAGCTGTTTAGCTTTATAGGTTTAATAATCCGAAGCAATTAGCAATATCTCCGTATGCACTGCGTCCGGTTCGTCGGAGTGATGGTTATCGTACACGTCTGCTACGACAGAAGAACTCCAGCCACAAAATATATAAAGAGAAACTCATTCAAACACTAGGACGGCACATGACGGTCCTCTGACTAGTATAATCTAATACTGTCTTCTTCTCTCTGTGTTCTACAGAGGAGAAACGCGAACTCCCAGCAACAACAAGCACGGAGTTCAGATAACATCTCAACGTGAGTATAGGCAGAAGAAGTGCTCTCAGTCACTGAACGCTGCCTATTCAACGACTCCCAACCCAGAGGCGAAACCACCAATAGTATAAGTTCGCAACAGTACAGTGCCTAACCGCTCTAATTATAAAATCTCCTGAGAGCAAAGACAGCAAGTCCATCTGTACCAACAAAAGCTGATACTGAGAGACCGTCCACCATGGGCGCTCAAAACGGAAGACCTCTTCTCTCCACCGCTGCCGCGCGGAATTAGCCGAGCGGTCTCAGGCGCTGCAGTCACGGACTGTGCGGCTGGTCCCGGCGGAGGTTCGAGTCCTCCATCGGGCATGGGTGTGTGTGTTTAGGATAATTTAGGTTAAGTAGTGTGTAAGTTTAGGGACTGATGACCTTAGCAGTTAAGTCCCATACGATTTCACACACTCATCTCCACCGCTGGCTTCCCAGCAAAACTCGGCTCCCCTCCTTCATAACTGCAGAAGGCGAATCATATTCTCGAAACCACGGAATATTCTCCCTCTCTACATATTCTTCCGAACCCTGACCAACCATATTTAGTCTTTTGTCGTCCAGCGCGGAAAGTTTGCGAGGAAATACCTACACTCATACATTGGTATGCTTCTCAGAGAAAAAAATCCACGGACATAACCCAGCCTGCGTGATTTACAGGGTGACGCTTCCTCGTTCCTCTCTCCTGCGTCCAATATTTTCAGAGTTTCCGTAGTATTATCCGCTTATCCTTCTGGCCCCGGTACTAAACCGGCCGGCCGCCGCTGTATTGTGCTTCAGCGCTCAGGTGCCCCGACCGTCCCCCGTCTTGTCTACTTCCTGTGTTAAGCAGGACCGACACATCTGTGAGGGCTTTTCCACCCAGAGCTTGAGTTACACCTGCCGTTTGATTTCCACTGGCGTTCCAACCTCTAATATTAAAAGCAATCATTCATTACGACATTTTGAACTCCATCACCTTTCATGCAAATAAGCGTTAACGACTATTTACAAGGGGTACGTGACAGTGTCAGTCTTCTTTAAATGTTCATATATACGATGTACAACCTACTAAATCATACCTAATTCCGGTTTTAAATCACAGCAAAGTACGTAGATGAGTGCTTGTAAGGTGCGAAATTATAGCCACCTTACCCAATCATCAACAGTCCAATGTCGTTGTTGACGGGCCCACGAGAAACTTAAAGCTTTCTGTCGTGCAATCATTAACGGCACATGAGTGGGCTTTCATCTCCAAAAGCCCATATCTATGATGAATGGTTCGCACATTGACACTTGTTGATGGTCCACCATTGAAGTCTGCAGCAATTTGTGAAAGGGTTGCACTTCTGTCACGTTGAACGATTCTCTTCAGTCGTCGTTGGTCCCGTCCTTGCTGGATTTCTTTCCGGCCACATCGATGTCGGAGATTTAATGTTTTACCGGATTCCTGATATACACAGCACACTCGTGAAATCGTCGTACGGGAAAATCCGCGCTTCATCACTGCCTCGGATATGCAGTATCCCATCGCTAGGGCGCCGTCTATAACACCACGTTCAAGTTCACTTAAATCTTGATAACCTGCCATTGCAGCAGCAGTAACCGATCTAACAACAGTGCCAGACACTTGTCTTATATAGGCGTTGCTGGCCGTAGCGCCGTATTCTGCCTGTTTACGTATCCCTGTATATGAGCACCCATGCCTATGCCGGTTTCCTTGGAGATACAGTGTTGTTGGGTCCTGGAAAACATCAGTGGATGCCGAATGTGTACCCGACTTACTGGCGTTTAGAAATGCATTGGTCTCTTAAACTGATAGACAATGGGAACCACGTGCTAGTTGTATTCTGGCTTCTGCCATAGATGCGATGGCTTTTACAGGGCCTAATTGGAGCCATGGTGATGTAGATGGTTTGAGTCTCGACCAAACAATGTATCGTAACCACAATGAAATCCAGATCTGAAAGCAGTGTTTTCAATGAAGTACAACACTTGACACTTCAGTCGCATATGTTACTAACGTGGACGCACAGCAAGGACAGAACAGAACTGACCTCCACAGTGGAGCGTGTTGCTGTTTATACCTACATAGACTACTCCAGAATGTACAAACATTACAAATGTCATAATTTTCGAGAATCTTCCAGAAACGATAACTTCAAAATAAAAAGTAAATAAACAAATAAAAGCTGTGGGTGAGTGTTGAATTTGAATTCGTGATCTTGAGAGGAGAGCTTTTAATTATTGAATATGGTTCGGATAAGTTGCCGCTACTTATCCCTATTTATGGGCCCCGATTACTGAATTCAGGCTACATTTTGGTATTCCTACTCGTGTATATCTGAGGGAGACCCATTAGTTATTTGACCTGGCTTTTGTAACTAATGTATCCTACCCCAGAATATTAAACTCTTAAAGGAGAGTTCGCGCAACATTCTTTGTTCAGGTCTGACGTTACATCCGTTAACTATCCCTAAGTCCAAATATGACTCCCGCTATGTGGTAAATCGGAAGTTAATATTCCAACAACAACTTTGATTATTTTTTCTAATTTTCAGTCACGTAACGGATAAACGCTGTTATTTTATGCTACAGAAGCTGAGGCGGGAATGTTCCTTGAAGCACTCTGGATTTACTTTAACCATACCAGAGTCGCTGTCAGTGATATTCAGTGGCGGTTTTCTCTTGCGTTAACTCAAACCTTTGCTCATGGCAAATAAACATGGCTGGTAAATGCGAATGCTATTGACAAATTCATCCAAAAATTTGTTTTATAACTCTATTATCTAGCTAATAACATTTTATTACTGGCATTATAATTTAACGATCTTCGCATTCGCCTCACTTGATGCTAGGCGCCCATGCGCATATATTCATATGATTCACTGTGATATCACGCTACATGAAGTGTCTGCGATGTGTCAAAGACATGTACTTAACTTTATTGTATCGACTCACAACATTAACTACCGTCTCTTTTTTATACTGAAATCAATGTGCGCATGGGATTGGCTGCGACTTTGCCTTCGCCACTTAATAGATAAAATGATTCAAATGGCTCTGAGCACTATGGGACTTAACTTCTGAGGTCATCAGTCCCCGAGAACTTAGAACTACTCAAACCTAACTAACCTAAGGACATCACACACATCCATGCCCGAGGCAGGATTCGAACCTGCCACCGTAGCGGTCGCGCGGTTCCAGACTGTAGCGCCTAGAACCGCTCGGCCACCCCGGCAACTTAATATCTTAACTAGTTTTAAAAACCGGACAAACCTAATCATTTACTCAAGCACCAATCGAAGACACTGTTGGACAATGAAAGTACAGTCATGCAATTAACAACCGATCAAATGTCTATGAAATGGCCTCCTCAGGGCGTATGGGAAATGATAATGACAGAACTACGTGAAGCAATTCCATACTTAAAAAGAATCTGCACACGCCACTTCCAAGTATTTAAGTTAAATTCTTGGGATCGGTGGAGCACAATGTTCAACGGAACATGAGGCCTTTATCGGACCGTTGATCGATGGCATTTGTTCTCACCGTGGGAAGACCCGAAGTACATATCCAAATCTGCACACGCAGTTTTCATCCATTGTGTGGCGTTCATTGTCTAATTCTAACACACATCATTGCATACAATTAACACCATCACGTCTCACGGTTATCACCGTGCAATTCCAGCCATCACTGCCTTGCAGACAATTATCAAATATGTACTCACTATGGAGTAGTTCCAGTTTAATTTCTACACTTATATTTCCTAAACTTACGACGTGGCTCAAGCACGTTGCTGTCATGTCAGTGCAAATGCCATAGACACCATGCGAATAAACAGGCGATAATACTGCTCACCAGAACATGTGCTTGCCCATTAAATAAAGCATCAAACTAAAATTAAAGAATTCTTGCATTAATGTATTGAATTTACAGCAGATCCATAAAAACAACTTTCCACTAAGACCGATTGTTAGCACTCCTGGCTCACCGACGTATAAACTGGCAAAACATTTGGCCTCTCTGCTCCAGCCACACGTAGGGAAGACCGACATATACATAAAGGACTCACGACATTTCATTGAGGAGCTGAAGAAACTGAAACTTGCACCAAACGGCATCCTGGTCAGCTTTGATGTTGTTTCTTTGTTTACGAAAGTACCACTCAATGACGCTCTGGAGCACATCGGTTCTATTTTCCCGCAAGACATCACAAAGCTCTTCCATGCGTGTCTCACCATGAGCTATTTCACGTGGATTGGCGGTTTCTACGAACAGCTGGAAGGCGTCGCCGTGGGTAGTCCTCTAAGTCCAGTGGTGGCCAACTTCTTCATGGAACAATTCGAAGAACAGTCACTGGACTTGGCGACTTGCAAACATAAGGTGTGGTACAGATACGTCGATGATACTTTCGTTGTGTGGAGCCGTGGTGATGAACAGCTCGGTGACTTCCTAAGACACATGAACAGCCTCCATGCCAACATAAAATTTACTATGGACGTAGAAAAGGACAAAAAACTGCCATTTCTACATGTGCTGGTCACAAGGGATGGCGAAAACCGACACACACGGACCGATACCTGCACAAGCTATCAAACCACTACCAGAGCCGGAAAGGAGGCATGATTAATACACTCGTAACGCGAGCAAGACGAATATGTGAGCCGCAGCACCTCAGACGCGAAATGCATCACCTGGAAAGTGTTATGAGGAGCAATGAGTACTCCACAAATTATATTAGTGGTGTAAGTGAGCCAAACACTCGGCGAAGACGATTTTCAAACCGACAAGAAAGATCAAAGAGTGTCTTAGATCGGTAAAGGAGAAAAGGGACCCACTTGCAATGTCGGGAATATACCGTATACCATGCACATGCGGAATAGTTTATGTCGGAATGAGTGGACGATCAGTCAACACCAGGATCAAAGAACATAAGCGACACTGCAGGTTGGGGCAGGGGGAGAAATCGGCCATTTTAGAGCACGCACTGAGTGAGACCGACCACGTAATAAAATTCGCCGACACGGAAGTTCTGGCTGTAGAGAAGCACTATCACACGCGCTTGTTCAAGGAAGCTGTAGAAATACAAAAACATGCGAACAGTTTCAACAAGAAAGAGGAAAGCCTTAAGGTAAACGGATCCTGGCTTCCCGTACTGCAGCGAACGACCGTCATAGGTAGCAAGAGGAGAACCGCACCGGAAATGAGCGCGGAGAAGCCCTCGGACGTTAGCGCGCCAGGTACGAGTCATATAGTCTGCGGCCGCGAGCTCTGCTCCAGTTCACCACCGGCAATGGAGGGTGAAGCTTTGACAATGCCAGCCACTCGTGCTGGCGAAACGTCAGTAAAATCATTAGCTGAACGTCGGCCGAAGAACCCGAGAACTGCAATAGGCAGTTCGACAACAAGTGGTCACGAAAGCCTTTTGTATAAATTTAACACATGCACTAAAATATTTCAATGATTTCCAACGCAGCCTGTTCTAAAACTCGGTATTTTGTTGAAATATGTTTACTGATCTTAATTGGTTATTACACTGAAGAGCCAAAGAAACTGGTACATCTGCCTAATATTGTATATTCCCCCCACGAGCACGCAGAAGTGTCACAACACGACGTGTCATGGACTCCACTAATGTCTGAAGTAGTGCTGGAGGGAACTTGCGCCGTGAATCCTGCAGGCCTGTCCATAAATCAGTAAGGTTACAAGGTGGTGGAAATCTCTTCTGAACAGCACGCTGCAAGGCATCCGAGATATGTGAGACCTTAACTTTTCCCGGAGATTTGAATGTACAAATAACTTACGGGTTTGCTGCCGGGTGACGTCGTCTACCACCGCGGTCACGTAAGTTATTTGAACATCCCAGATATGCTCAATAATGTTCATGTCTGGAGTTTGGTGGGCAGCAGAAGTGTTTAAACTCAGAAGAGTGTTACTGGAGCCGCTCTGTGGCAGTTCTGGACGTGTGGGGTGTCGCATTGTTCTGCTGGAATTGCCCGCGTCCGTCGGAATGCACAATGGACATGAATGGATGCAGGTGATCAACAAGGACACTTTGTAAGTTTCACCTGCCAGAGTCGTATCTAGACATATCGGGAGTCCCTTACCACTCCAGCTGCGCACGCCGACACCATTACAGAGCTTCCATGCGCTTTAACAATCGTCTGCTGACATGCTAGGTCCTTTGATTCAGACTCCGATGATATAGTTGCTGAACAGTTCAGAGAAAATTTGAGTCTTGCAACAAATAAATACCCCACTCATACGGTTATAGTTGGTGGGGACTTCAACCTTACCTCGATATGTTGGCAAAAATACTTGTACAAAACCGGTGGTAGGCAGAAAACATTTTCCGAGATTCTCCTAAATGCTTTCTCCGAAAATTGTTTCGAGCAGTTAGTCCACGAACCCACGCGAATTGTAATTGGTTGCGAAAACACACTTGACCTCTTAGCCACAAACAATCCAGAGCTAATAGACAGCATCATGACTGATACAGGGATTAGTGATCACAAGGTCGTTGTAGCTAGGCTCAATACCGTTTCTTCCAAATCCACCAGAAACAAACGCGAAATAATTTTATTTAAAAAAGCGGATAAAGTGTCACTAGAAGCCTTCCTAAGAGACAATCTCCATTTCTTCCGAACTAACTATGCAAATGTAGACGAGATGTGGCTCAAATTCAAAGATATAGTAGTAACAGCAATTGAGAGATTCATACCTCATAAATTGGTAAGAGATGGAACTGATCCCCCATGGTACACAAAACAGGTCCGAACGCTGTTGCAGAGGCAACGGGAAAAGCATGCGAAGTTCAGAAGAACGCGAAATCCCGAAGATTGGCTACAATTTACAGACGCGCGAAATTTGGCACGGACTTCAATGCGAGATGCCTTTAATAGGTTCCACAACGAAACCTTGTCTCAAAATTTGGTAGAAAATTCGAAGAAATTCTGGTCGTATGTAAAGTACATAAGCGGCAAGACGCAGTCAATACCTTCACTGAGCAGTGCGGATGGTAGTGTTACCGACGACTGTGCCGCTAAGGCGGAGTTATTGAACGCAGTTTTCCGAAATTCCTTCACCAGGGAAGACGAATGGAATATTCCAGAAATTGAAACACGAACAGCTGCTAGCATGAGTTTCTTAGAAGTAGATACCTTAGTGGTTGCGAAGCAACTCAAATCGCTTGATACGGGCAAGTCTTCAGGTCCAGATTGTATACCGATTAGGTTCCTTTCAGATTACGCTGATACAATAGCTCCCTACTTAGCAATCATATACAACCGCTCGCTCACCGATAGATCTGTACCTACAGATTGGAAAATTTCGCAAGTCGCACCAGTGTTTAAGAAGGGCAGTAGGAGTAATCCATCGAACTACAGACCTCTATCATTGACGTCGGTTTGCAGTAGGGTTTTGGAGCATATACTGTATTCAAACATTATGAATCACCTCGAACGGAACGATCTATTTATACGTAATCAGCATGGTTTCAGAAAACATCGTTCCTGTGCAACGCAGCTAGCTCTTTATTCGCACGAAGTAATGGCCGCTATCGACAAGGGATCTCAGGTTGATTCCGTATTTCTGGATTTCCGGAAAGCTTTTGACACCGTTCCTCACAAGCGACTTCTAATCAGGCTGCGGTCCTATGGGGTATCGTCTCAGTTGTGCGACTGGATTCGTGATTTCCTGTCAGGAAGGTCGCAGTTCGTAGTAACAGACGGAAAATCATCGAGTAAAACTGAAGTGATATCAGGAGTTCCCCAGGGAAGCGTCCTGGGACCTCTGCTGATCTATATAAATGACCTGGGAGACAATCTGAGCAGTTCTCTTAGGTTGTTCGTAGATGATGCTGTAATTTACCGTCTAGAAAGGTCATCCGAAGACCAGTATCAGTTGCAAAGCGATTTAGAAAAGATTGCTATATGGTGTGGCAGGTGGCAGTTGACGCTAAATAACGAAAAGTGTGATAAATATTACAATTCTCAAGGCTGTCAATTCAACTAAGTACCTGGGTGTTAATATCACGAACAACTTCAGTTGGAAAGTCCACATAGATAATATTGTGGGGAAGGCGAACCAAAGGTTGCGTTTCATCGGCAGGACACTTAGAAGATGCAACAAGTCTACTAAAGAGACAGCTTACACTACACTCGTTCGTCCTCTGTTAGAATATTGCTGCGCGGTGTGGGATCCTTACCAGATGGGATTGACGGAGGACATCGAAAGGGTGCAAAAAAGGGCAGCTTGTTTTGTATTATCACGTAATAGTGGAGAGAGTGTGGCAGATATGATACGCGAGTTGGGATGGAAGTCATTAAAGCAAAGACGTTCTTCGTCGGGACGAGATCTATTTACGAAATTTCAGTCACCAACTTTCTCTTCCGAATGCGAAAATATTTTGTTGAGCCCAACCTACATAGGTAGGAATGATCATCAAAATAAAATAAGAGAAATCAGAGCTCGAACAGAAAGGCTTAGATGTTCGTTTTTCCCGCGCGCTGTTCGGGAGTGGAATGGTAGAGAGATAGTATGATTGTGGTTCGATGAACCCTCTGCCAAGCACTTAAATGTGAATTGCAGAGTAGTCATGTAGATGTAGATGTAGATGTAGATGTATCATCAATAGTCCAATGTCGATGTTTACGGCCCCTGGCGAGGGGTAAAGTTTTGTGTCGTGCAGTCATCAAGGGTACACGAGTGGGCCTTCGGCTCCGAAACCCCATATCGATGATGTTTCGTTGAATAGTTAACACGCTGACACTTATTGATGGCCCACCACTGAAATCTACAGCAATTTGTGAAAAGTTTGCACTTCTGCCACGTTTACAGATTCTCTTCAATCATCACTGGTTCAAAAATGGTTCAAATGGCTCTGAGCACTATGGGACTCAACTGCTGTGGTCATAAGTCCCCTAGAACTTAGAACTACTTAAACCTAACTAACCTAAGGGCATCACACACATCCATGCCCGAGGCAGGATTCGAACCTGCGACCGTAGTGGTCGTGCGGTTCCAGACTGTAGCGCCTTTAACCGCTCGGCCACTCCGGCTGGCAATCATCACCGGTCTCGTTCTTGCAGGATCTTTCTCCGGCCCTTTCGGTATCAGAGATTCAATGTTTTATCGGATTCCGGATATTCACGGTACACTCGTGAAATGGTCGTACAGGAAAATCGCCACTTAATCGCTACCTCGGAGATGCTGTGTTCCATCGCTCGTGCGCCGACTATAACATCACGATCAAGCTCACTTAAAAATCTTGATAACTTGCAATTGTAGGAGCAGTGACACATCTAACAAATGTGCCAGACAATTATCTTATATTGGCGTTGCCGACCGCAGTGCCGTATTCTGCCCGATTACATATCTCTGTATTTGAATGCGTATGCCCATACTAGTTTCGTTGACGCTCCAGTGTGTTTAAGTAGTTACGCAAAAATTGCAGTTGTATATGGATATTAAATTACCTTGTACAGACAAAAAAGAGAACTAATTCATGAAACTTGAAGAAAGAAGTGGATCATGACGTGAGCAAAGAACCTAAGAATTGTCCAGCTGTAACTATTTGAATTAATAACCCATCGAACTGAAACGTAACCTATCAATTAACACAAAATATTACGTGAAGAAAGAAGCGTTTTCATTAGTATTACAGCTTAAATATTTTATATGCTTACAATGTTGGAAATGGCTTCACATTTCACAGCACTAGACAAAGTACGCCTGCTCCTCGCCCTGCACCAGCGTCTCCTCTCCAGCAGTCCCGTATCTGCAATGGCGCTAACCGCCAGTTCCTTCCACTTCCGGAGAGGGGAGAGAAGGTCCAGACTGGCCTAATGCGGTTGATCATACCCACGTCTTTTGTTTCCTTTACCAAGCTGCAGAGTATCGAATAAGTAAACTTCCGATATCACCTGTACCATCTTTCTCAGAACCATCTCACTATCAGAAAGTTCACTCACATAGACCAAAACATGCAGTAATATAAACAAAATTAAATTACTGAATTGGGACACCGCTAGAAAAATGTTAGGAAGTTGATACATACACTCCTGGAAATGGAAAAAGGAACACATTGACACCGGTGTGTCAGACCCACCATACTTGCTCCGGACACTGCGAGAAGGCTGTACAAGCAATGATCACACGCACGACACAGCGGACACACCAGGAACCGCGATGTTGGCCGTCGAATGGCGCTAGCTGCGCAGCATTTGTGCACCGCCGCCGTCAGTGTCAGCCAGTTTGCCGTGGCATACGGAGCTCCATCGCAGTCTTTAACACTGGTAGCATGCCGCGACAGCGTGGACGTGAACCGTATGTGCAGTTGACGGACTTTGAGCGAGGGTGTATAGTGGGCATGCGGGAGGCCGGGTAGACGTACCGCCGAATTGCTCAACACGTGGGGCGTGAGGTCTCCACAGTACATCGATGTTGTCGCCAGTGGTCGGCGGAAGGTGCACGTGCCCGTCGACCTGGGACCGGACCGCAGCGACGCACGGATGCACGCCAAGACCGTAGGATCCTACGCAGTGCCGTAGGGGACCGCACCGCCACTTCCCAACAAATTAGGGACACCGTTGCTCCTGGGGTATCGGCGAGGACCATTCGCAACCGTCTCCATGAAGCTGGGCTACGGTCCCGCACACCGTTAGGCCGTCTTCCGCTCACGCCCCAACATCGTGCAGCCCGCCTCCAGTGGTGTCGCGACAGGCGTGAATGGAGGGACGAATGGAGACGTGTCGTCTTCAGCGATGAGAGTCGCTTCTGCCTTGGTGCCAATGATGGTCGTATGCGTGTTTGGCGCCGTGCAGGTGAGCGCCACAATCAGGACTGCATACGACCGAGGCACACAGGGCCAACACCCGGCATCATGGTGTGGGGAGCGATCTCCTACACTGGCCGTACACCACTGGTGATCGTCGAAGGGACACTGAATAGTGCACGGTACATCCAAACCGTCATCGAACACATCGTTCTACCATTCCTAGACCGGCAAGGGAACTTGCTGTTCCAACAGCACAATGCACGTCCGCATGTATCCCGTGCCACCCAACGTGCTCTAGAAGGTGTAAGTCAACTACCCTGGCCAGCAAGATCTCCGGATCTGTCCCCCATTGAGCATGTTTGGGACTGGATGAAGCGTCGTCTCACGCGGTCTGCACGTCCAGCACGAACGCTGGTCCAACTGAGGCGACAGGTGGAAATGGCATGGCAAGCCGTTCCACAGGACTACATCCAGCATCTCTACGATCGTCTCCATGGGAGAATAGCAGCCTGCATTGCTGCGAAAGGTGGATATACACTGTACTAGTGCCGACATTGTGCATGCTCTGTTGCCTGTGTCTATGTGCCTGTGGTTCTGTCAGTGTGATCATGTGATGTATCTGACCACAGGAATGTGTCAATAAAGTTTCGCCTTCCTGGGACAATGAATTCACGGTGTTCTTATTTCAATTTCCAGGAGTGTATATAAGAATAAAAAAATTAAACCCTAAAGTCCCATCTCTCTTCTCAGTGCTTAAGGTAGTGCCATGTGTACGAGAGCTATTCGGAACGTAAGGAACGATGGATCGCGAAATGGAAACCACACTGAAATCAAAACTGTTTTATTTGCAACCTTCCAGCTACTTCTCTACACAGTCGCCGCTCAGACTTACCCATCTTTCGTAGCGTTGTACCAACTTTCCAATTCCCTCCTTATAGAAGACAGCCGCCAGTGCCTTTCGACAATTTTCTACTCTGGACTGCAGCTCGTTGTCTGTGTCAAAATATTGTCTTCATAGCTAGCGGTTCATTTGAGCAGAGATGAACCTCAGGGGTAGCCAGTTACAGGCTGTTTTGTGGGTGATCAAACACTTCCCATCGAAAACGCTGCAGGAGCATCTTCGTTGCCCCTGCAGAGTGCGGTCGAGAATTGTCGTGTAGAACGAACCGCATGACAGTTATGTTTTGTGCATAGCTTCAGGAGAAATCTTTCGCCAGGCCCTCATACTTGGCAGGAGACGCTATTTTCTAGCCATCTTTACGTTCTCACTGTGAGCTCAGAACTGGAAAGAGCGACATGATGTGATCGACGAGCGTACTAGACACAGTGCCCAACCCATCTATGCAAAGCTTCATCAGATTTCCACTGTATTTTCCATTTCGCGACCGATCGTTCCTTACTTTCCGAATAACCCTCGTACTTTAGATGCCATTGCAAATATTCCTCGATACCATGTGAGTATTACATTACTTGAAATAGCTGAAAGGAAATTACAACACCCTTTCACCACACACCCCCCCCTTCCCCCAAGGGGTCCACAACTCTTTTGTGGATACGTGCGTAGCGAGCACGGGACCCCGAGCTAATGTGGCCCTCCTTCCTTTCCGGGCTGCATACCTTTCTTTTCCGCATCCTTCCCCATCCCCCATCTTCGCCCCCCCTCACCTCCACCTCTTTCCTTCCCTTTCTCCCTCTCTGGGAGTATGTTTTGTGCCTACGTCCAGAGACGGACGCTCGAAAATAAAACACATTCCTCGCTTTCTCTGCTTGCAAGTATTCGTCCTTCCTTTGTCCTTCTCTTTTCCTTACCTCTTCTCTTTTCCTTACCTCTTCTCTTTACCCTTTTCTCCGCTGCGGCGTTTGAGACCTCTCTTCTTTCCTTTCATTTCCTTGTTTCCTCTTTCTCTTTTTTCTTCCCTGTGCGTGTCTGAAGGTCGACCCACGCTTTTCCATGCGTAGCCGGTAACAGGGTAACGCATAATTCCCCACTGCGGGTAGACAGGTATGACACGTACGTACCCTCTGGTAACGGCCAGGCCCAAGGAGGGGTGATTATCCGAGCTGATACCTTCCGAAAGTGATGATTGGTCCCTCTGTCCATTTCTCGGGAGGTGTGACCTGAGGTATGAACAATCACCTAAGGTGGGAGTGCCCTCAGAGAGGGCTCCCGCAAGGGAGGAGCGAGCCATCGACGACGCCGGTAATCATGGGGGATACTTCCGCAACGGTTTCCTCATCTTCTACTACGTCTGCTCACAAGCGTAAGTTCAATGAGTCTCACCCACAGACAGTTCTTCCATCGTTGCCACAGTTCCTTGTTGTTTCTCGGTCTGACGAAGGTCACGACTTCTCCACGTCAACCCTTTCATTATTCTGAAAGGTGTCGACGCAATTGCAGGTCCTGTAAAGTCTTGTTCCCGATTACGAAATGGCACCTTGTTGTTAGAAACAGTCAGTGCCCTCCAGGCACAAAAATTGCTGCATACTTCACTGCTACACACCTTCCCTGTCCGGGTGGAAGCGTACCACACTTTAAATACCTCACGTGGGGTCGTTTATACACGCTCCCTCGACGGATTGTCCGACGAGGAAATTCAACACTACCTCTCTGACCAGGGCGTAACGGCTGTTCATCGAGTCATGAAAAGGGCTGACACGAACATTGTTTCAACCCGTACTGTCTTCTTGACATCTGACAGAGTTCAACTCCCATTGAACATAAAAGCGGGCTATGAGATAATTTCCGTTCGCCCTTACATCCCAAACCCTACGCGTTGCTATCGGTGTCAGTGGTTCAATCATACCAGCCAGTCCTGTTCCAATCCGGCCAAATGTGTTACGTGTGGCAAGGATGCCCATGAGGGTGCTTGTCCACCTCCATCCCCTCGTTGCATCAACTGTATGGGTGACCACGCTGCTTTCTCTAGAGATTGCCCCATTTTTAAAGACGAAAAGCTCATTCAGTAAATCAGAGTGAAGGAAAAGGTGTCGACCTTTGCTGCTCGAAAATTATTCGCCAGTCGAAAGCCCACTATGCCTCACACAGGTAAATACTGCACTGTCCTTGCCTCTCCTTGGCCAACAAAGGAGGCAGCCACGCAGACTTGTGATCTCACCTTTAGTGCCACGGTCGTCAGATCGGCCAGCGCAAAGATCGACCGTTCAACCTCCCCACTCTCGCCTGCTCACTCTATGGCTCACCCTTCATCTGGTTCTGCTAAATCTCGAGCCCAAAAGTCAGACACTCAGACTTCCAGAAAAGAGCCTACTCGTGAAGATTTTTTTACGTACCCCAACCTCACAACCATCGGCTCCTCCTTCATCTAAACATCCTGTTTCCAAGAAGGCTAATAAGAAACCCAGTTCCTCTCCTTCTCTAGCCGGCCGAAGTGGCCTTGCGGTTAAAGGCGCTGCAGTCTGGAACCGCAAGACCGCTACGGTCGCAGGTTCGAATCCTGCCTCGGGCATGGATGTTTGTGATGTCTTTAGGTTAGTTAGGTTTAACTAGTTCTACGTTCTAGGGGACTAATGACCTCAGCAGTTGAGTCCCATAGTGCTCAGAGCCATTTGAACCATTTGAACCTCTCCCTCTCCACCACGGCGTGTCTCATCTACAGCACCACCTGGCGGTAGCCGCCCTCGGCCGTCTTCTGTGTCGCCAAGGCGCACTGCTGACGGCCGATCAACCGGCCGATCGCTGGTGGCAGGATCTGCTCCTGAACAACCTATGGATCAGGATCTCCTGCCTTCGGCTGAATGCCGTTCCACGCTGTCGGTCGCAAGCTCTGAGCAGTCGTTGAGTTGAGGGCAACCTTGGTCCTATTCTTCCATTTTCTGTCTACCCTATGTCCATTATCCATTGGAATATCTGCGGAATTCGAGCCCATCGGGATGAATTGTCGATCCTCTTACGATCCTACTCGCTGGTCATCTTCTGTCTTCAGGAAACAAAGCTGCGTCCCCACGACCGCTTTGTTTTCCCCCGTTTTCAGTCAGTCCGATTTGATCTCCCCTCTGTTGAAGGCACTCCAGCACATGGAGGACTCAGGATTCTTCTCCATGATACTATCCATTATCACCCAATCCCCTTAAACACTTCCTTCCAAGCTGTCGCTGTCCGTCTTTCCCTTTCTGGATACACCTTCTCTCTTTGTACTGTATACATTCCATCGTCCACACCAATGGCACGAGCTGATCTCCTTCATTTTCTTGGTCAGCTTCCGCCCCCCCCCCCCCCAATATTTGCTGGTTGGGGACTTCTTTGCCCACCACCCGCTTTGGGGCTCTCTACATCCTTGTCCGCATGGCTCACTATTGATAGACGTCTTCCACCAAGCGGATCTTGTTTGCCTCAACACTGGGGACCCTACAATTTTGTCTGCCTCCACGACAAATTTCTCTCATTTGGACCTTTCGGTCGGTACTGTTCCGCTAGCTCGGCGCTTCGAATGGTTCGCCCTTGCTGATACACACTCGAGTGACCACTTTCCATGTGTCCTTCGATTGCAGCCACAACTGCCATATATGCGCCCGTGACACTGGAAGTTTGCTCAAGCCAATTGGACACTTTTTTCGTCTCTAGCGACATTCGATGACCGTCACTTTCCTAGCGTCGACGATGAGGTCACTCATATTACAGACGTTATTCTTACAGCTGCGAAACATTCCATACCTCGCACCTCCGAATCGCCCCGGCGCCCACCAGTTCCTTGGTGGAACGAGGCATACCGTGACGCAATACGTGAGCGGCGACGTGCTCTTCGCGTTTTCAGACACCATCCTACTTTGGCTGACTGTATCCGCTATAAGCAGTTCCGTGCGCGATGCCGTCGCGTCATCCGCAATAGCAAGAGGGCAAGCTGGGACTTCTTTACTAGCTTATTTAACACTTTCACTCCCTCCTCGGAAGTTTGGAGTCGGATTCGACGGCTATCTGGCGCGCCTAGTTTCTCCCAGGTCTCTGGGCTCACTGTCGTGCATGATACATTAGTGGACCCCGTCGCAATTTCTAACTCATTCGGTCAACACTTTGCTGAGATTTCGAGCTCTTCAAATTACCCGCCAGCGTTTCTCCCGAAGAAACGTGCAGCGGAAGTGCAACCTCTTGCTTTCTCCTCTCAAAATCGCGAAAGTTATAATACTTTTTTCTCCATGCGGGAACTCCAACATGCACTCTCTTCTTCTCGCTCCTCCGCCCCAGGACCGGATGATATTCACATCCAAATGTTGCTGCATTTATCATACCGTAGTCTGCGTTACCTCCTTGGCCTTTAAAATCGAATTTGGACCGACAGTACTTTTCCCAGACGATGGTGGGAAGCTATCGTCGTTCCTGTTCCGAAACCTGGAAAGGACAAACATCCCCCCTCTAGCTATCGCCCCATTTCTCTCACGAGTAGTGTATGTAAGGTTTTGGAGCGAATGGTGAATTGCCGTTTAGCTTGGTGGCTGGAGTCCCGCAATCTTTTAACACCTGCCCAATGCGGTTTCCGAAAGCATCGTTCTGCAGTTGACCATCTTGTTGCTCTCTCCACTTATATCATGAACAATTTTCTCCGGAAACGCCAAACAGTAGCAATATTTTTTGATCTGGAGAGAGCATACGATACCTGTTGGAGGACAGGCATCCTCCGCACACTGTTCTCTTGGGGCTTTCGAGGACGGCTGCCCCTTTTTCTTCGTGAATTTATGGCAGAGCGCACATTTAAAGTACGGGTGAACACTACTCTCTCCCGTACTTCCTCCCAAGAAAACGGGGTACCCCAGGGCTCCGTGCTAAGTGCTGTACTGTTTGCCATTGCCATCAATCCAATTATGGATTGTCTCCTTCCTGATGTCTCGGGCTCCCTCTTTGTGGACGATTTTGCGATCTACTACAGCTCTCAACGGACCAGCCTTCTTGAACGACGTCTTCAAGGATGTCTCGATCGCCTCCACTCTTGGAGCATCGAAACAGGCTTCCGCTTTTCTCCCAGTAAGAGCAGTTGTGTTAATTTTTGGCGTCGTACGGAGTTTCTTCCACCTTCCTTACATCAACGACCTGTCAGCCTTCCGTTTTCGGACGTCGCTAAATTCTTGGGTTTTATGTTTGACAGAAAACTGTGCTGGTCCTCCCACGTTTCCTATCTTTCGGCTCGCTGTCTGCGATCCCTCAACACCCTCCGTGTCCTGAATGGTACCTCCTGGGGAGCGGACCGAGTGGTCCTTCTCCGCCTCTATCGCGCCTTCGTGGGCTCGAAATTGGACTATGGAAGCATAGTTTACTCCTCTGCTCGGCCGTCTATTCTTCGGCGTCTCGACTGTATCCACCACCGTGGATTACGTTTAGTGTCTGGAGCTTTTTACACCAGCCCTGTGGAAAGCCTCTATGCTGAGACTGCTGAACCTCCGCTGTCCAATCGGCGACTGTCCTTCTGAGTCGTTATGCTAGCCATCTGTCTTCCATGCCTGCTAATCCGGCCCATGACATTTTTTTCGACGCCTCCTTGGATTTAGGTTATGCAGGCCGCCTCACCGGGAGTCCGCTTCCGTCAAGTGCTCCATTCCTTCCGCTTTCCTAAAACTTTCTTGACAACTTGGGGTACAGCACTGCCTTGGCTCCGTCCCCGGACCTGCCTGTTCCGTGACCTTTGTCAGTTTCCTAAGGGTGGTACCCCTTCACTTGTTTATCGTCGGGCATTTGCTGCTCTATGTGCACAAATAAAGGAAGCCACATTTATTTACATTGATGGCTCAAAAACATCGTTTGGTGTAGGGAGTGCCTATATTGTTGGCGACACCCCAAATCGATTTCGGCTTCCCGACCAGTGGTTGGTTTATACTGCGGAGCTTTACGCTGTTCTCCAGGCTGTCCAATACATCCGTCGCCATCAGCGGATACAATATGTTATCTGTTCAGATTCTCTCAGCTCTCTCCTCAGTCTCCAAGCTCTCTACCCTGTCCACCCTCTGGTCCATCGGAATCAGGACTGCCTCCACTTGCTCCACTTGGGTGGCGTCTCTGTGGCGTTCCTCTGGATCCCAGGACACATTGGTATCTGTGGAAATGAGGCGGCCGATATAGCGGCCAAGGCTGCAGTCTCTCTTCTTCAGCCAGCTATTCACATGATTCCCTTCGCCGATCTACGGAGTGTTTTATGTCGTCGTGTTGCTCTTTTATGGCACGCACATTGGTCGACACTTCCCAATAATAAATTGCGGGACGTGAAAGCTCTTGCCTGTGCTTGATCCTCTTCCTCCCGAACGTGTCGTCGGGAGGAGGTAATTTTAACTAGACTCCGGATAGGGCACTGTCTAAAAAGCCATCGACATCTTTTAAGTGGCGATCCTCCCCCACTCTGCCCCCACTGCTCTCAGCTGTGGACGGTAAGACAACTTTTACTTGGGTGCCCCTATTTTACTCCGTTACGCGCCCGTCCTCAGCTGTCGCCTGATATATCTTCCATTTTAGCAGATGACACGCGCTCAGCCGATCGCATTCTCGAGTTTATTAGTGCCAGTGAGATGACGTCAGTCATTTGAAGCTCTTTTTGGGGACAGCCAACCCCCTTTTACAGTGGTTTTTTAAGCTTTCCTTCTATTTTCAGTTTCTCCAATTTTTTGAGTTTCGTTCCCATTGCTGCTGGTTTCCAGTTTCGTTTTTTTTTTTTTACCTTTTCTTCAGTCACAGACCGGGCGCTAATGACCGTAGCAGTTTTGCGCCCTAAAACCATAACAAAAAAAACACCCTTTCAGCTTGTAGCACGCTAGTCAGTGACAGTAACAGTTACGCCAGACTGCTTAAAGCACACCTCGCCTCTGTATTTTGTGACAATCGTGTTTACTATTTAAATAGTTATGCAAAACTTGCAGTTGTATATAAATATTAAATTACCTCGTACAGACAAAAAAGAGAAAAAAATTTTACTTGACATTTGTCCGCTGTGCTACTAAACCACGCATGCTGTCGGAACGCATATGTGGGCATCCCTAGAAGTCTCGTCGAAGCGCGTCTCGAACAAAAACATTATTTTCTACTCATCATATGAACCACTAGACAATTAAATACACAAATATTGGACTGTATTCGATAAAACTCTGCTGCCATTGACATCCTTTACATATACCCAGAATTTCGTAGAAATTGAGACAAAACTTTCACTAAGACTCCACAGCAGTACTTGTTGAAGTCTTCACACATTGACATTTTGACTGTCAAACGTGTTTCATTTACCATACATTTATATATATATCTTAACTTCGTTTTGTACCTAATACAAAGTTTTCATTATCCTTTTAAAAATTTCTTTATAGAGCCTGTTTACGATGAACGGTCTGTTTCATTAATAACGGTTCTAGATATAAGGTTGTGCAGGTTCTCACAGAGGTCCAGTGTAGGCTGTAATTCTCGTATAGCAGCGAAACGTGGTAGATATTCTAAAGTGTTAATGCAGAACCGATCTACGCTGGAAAAAATTGGTTCAAATTTTAGCCACCACGTGCAAATCTGACACTGTGAATGCAAGGAAGACTGTATGTTTCCATATGCAGTGGGTTAAGAACGGCACGTGGATAGAAAAGGCCAAGCAAGTGAGAAAAGTATAATGTTGATTTTATTACTAACCACCGCTAGCACAATACGTATGTTCATTATGAGGGCCAGAAACTTGAACGAGATGCTGCATCTGTAAAACGACGCGATCAACAGCGCCAGATTTGCAACTGGTGGCCAATATTGCAACTACTTTTTTCCCATCGTAAATCGTTTCGTATTTACGCATTAGCATATCTAGCAAGTCTGGCTGCCAAACGATAACTGCAGCTGACACTGGACTTCTGTGAGTTGCTGCACTTTAATTATAGTCACCCAGTGCAGATACACTGATGAGCAAAAATGTAATGACCACCTGTTGAATAGCGTCTTGCTCCACCTTGGACCGAAAGTCAGCAACCATTCTGCGTGGCCGTAAATTATGGGCCGCTACTTTAAGAGCGCATTGCTGGCGTTTGAAAACGTCCCAGGTGTGATCCATCAGGTACAGGTTAGCCAAATTTGATGACCAGAATATAAACGTGACTTAACTGCCATGCTCTTCAAACCAATGAAGCGTAAGTCTGGTACTGTGACTCGGACAGCTATGCTTCTGGAAAATGGCATCGTTGATGTCCAGCGTAAAGGGAGGTAGATGGTCCGCAATAATGTTCACCCTCATGCTGCGTTCGTTTACTTTCACAGGTCCTGTGTAAGCCTAAGTGAATTTCCCTTACTTCATAATGTTGCCCCCACCGGCATGTACCTGGAGCGGTACATTTTTCAAGCAGCCGTTCTTCTGGATGACAGCATATCAAGGCTGGGCCATCGACCTGGTGCAACAAGAAATATGATTAAACTGGCCAGGCGAAACGGTATTTTTTTTTCTTTTTCTTTGGTCCATTGTCGACTATCCTCTGTCGGCTACCATCCTAACGGACAATACCATTAGGACAACACTGAAATATGTAGAGATCGTCTGCTGTGGAATCCCTTGATGAAAATGTGCTGAACAGTGTGCTTCAAAACACTTATGTCTGCTCCAGTATTGTACTCTGTCATCATGCAGTCATGTTCTGTGATGAGACATGGAGCTCTAACATTTTCCTCGCGTACTCGTGGTGTTCACCACCCATCAATCAATTTTCGTAGATGCACATCACAGTTACACGCAGACAGTTAATAAGTTTCATTGTTCCCGAGAAGCTTGTTCCACAGGCCATAACAATCTGTCCTTTGTCAGAGTTCTTTATGTCAATGGATTTCTCCATTTGTGGGTCCGCAGCTCGTGGTCGTGCGGTAGCGTTCTCGCTTCCCACGCGCGGGTTCCCGGGTTCGATTCCCGGCGGGGTCAGGGATTTTCTCTGCCTCGTGATGACTGGGTGTTGTGTGCTGTCCTTAGGTTAGTTAGGTTTAAGTAGTTCTAAGTTCTAGGGTCTGATGACCATAGATGTTCAGTCCCATAGTGCTCAGAGCCCTTTTTTCCATTTGTGGTCCGCACCGCCTCTAGATTCTCAATTCCTCTCCGCACCGCTTATACAGGATGATTCTTTAGTACCTCTCGGATTTCAAAAGATATCTGCAAGAAATATTCAAAACATACAGAAAACAGAGACACGTCGAAGGACGGAGCATCTCTTGAAGTTTTGGACTCATATTACAGGTGCATCAATGTGGACAGCTTTTTGACATTGAAAACGTCATTACGTGCGAGCAGTTCACTGAAGTCGATAACACAGATTGTGACAGTAGTCCATTTTTGAATTCTGTTCGTTTAGTAATCTACACTGGGCTAAAGAAACTGGTACATCTGCCTCATATCGTGTTGGACCCCTGCGAACACGCAGAAGCGCAGCAACATGACGTGGCATGGACTCGAGTAGTGTCTGAAGTAGTGCTGGAGGAAACTCACACACTGAATCATGCAAGGCTGTCCATAAATCCATAAGAGTATGAGGGGCTGAAGATCTGTCCTGAAAGCTCGTTCCAAGCATCCCAGATATGCTCAATAATGGTCACGTCTGACGAGTTTGGTGGCCAGTGGGAGTGTTTAAACTCAGAAGAATTTTCCTGTAGCCACTCTGTAGTAATTCTGGACGTGTGGGGTGGCGCTTTCTCCCGCTGGAGTTGCCCAAGTCCGTCGGAATGCAAAACGGACATGAATGGATACAGGTGATAAGAGAGGATGGTTCGTACGTGTCACGTATGAGAGTCATACCTAGACGTATCAGGAGTCCCATATCCCTCCAACTGCACACGCCTCACACCATTGCAGAGCCTCCACCAGCTTGAACAGTCCCCTGCTGACAGTGTATCCGCTCGACACAAGATGAAACGAGACTCGTCCGACCAGGCAACATGTTTCCAGTCATCAATGGTACACGAGTGGACCGTCGACTACGAAAACTCATATCAATGATGTTTCGTTGAACGGTTCGCACGCTGACACTTGTCGATGGCCCAGCATTGAAATTTGCAGCAATTTGCGGAAGGGTTGCAATTCTGTCACGTTAAACGATTCTCTTCTGTCGCCGTTGGTCCTGTTCTTGCAGGACCTTCCTCCAGCCGCTGCGATGTCGGAGATTAGATGTTTTTACCGGATTTCTAATATTCACGATACACTCGGGAAAATCTCCACTTCATCGCTACTTCGGAGATGCTGTGTTCCATCGCTCGTGCACCGATTATAGCACCAAGTCCAGACTCACTGAAATCTTGATAACTTGCCATTATAGTAGCAGTAATCCATCTAACAACAGCGCCAAACACTTGTTGTCTTATATTGGCGTTGCCGACCGTAGCGCGGTATTCTAGCTGTTTACATATCTCTGTATTTGAATACGCATTCCTGTACCAGTATCTTTGGCACTTCAGTGTATCTGCAGGTCCGAACGAATTCAATGCAACAGTTCGGAGCGAATGATTTCTCTGCTTGTTATAATACGCATAACTATGGTCCCTTCCGCAATTACGTTATGGCTTCTGCTACCAAATGAAAGTTGGAGAGGAGCTCTATACATTAATATTTGTAAATTTTCTGTATATGTTTTATTTTTCGTCTCGCAGTCCTCTATTGTAACCCCAAACGTACCTACGTGTATGCTTTCCTTACTGCATCACGTACCTGCAACGGCAGCGCATGATGTTCAATCTCGCCGTCGGCAGTGATCATAATGTATTGGCTCATAAATGTATACCCACTGACCGGTGAACTAATCTTCTAATCTTGAACCACTGTTTTTATACCCCGGGGTGACCAAGAATTCTGTTCACGAGCCATGCCATGGCATCGCCCTCAGCCTCGCTGCATAATTCCCCAACTGCAACGCCGCGCTACCTGAGAGTGAGGAGGGGAAGAGGGGAAAACTGCGAACCCGCTGCATTTAAATGACAATGCCGTCGCATTGCATACTTGTTTTTATATTTCATATTTCTCAACAACATAGATCATAAGCAAAACAGATTTTCAATTATTTAATTATTTTTGGCATGCTGAAGGCGTGATATAATTTTTATCCGATACAAACTGTCATCATAGGGACAGAGGCAGACAGTTTCACAGATTTTCGCACTCAAGTTGCCCCGCAATCATGACTTATTTATTTTCATAATTGACGAAAGGTCATTCACACACATAAATTGATCGAAAATTGTAGCAGTTTTGCAAACTCATTATAGAGAAGGGGAGAGTCTACCCGAGGAAAGCAATGCAGACACCCTAGATAGTTATAACGTAAAAGGATTGCTTTGAAAACGGAAATTACTTTGAACCTCAGTCATTTACTTCTGCACATGCTCCTTCAATGAAAGCGGCAAACGCTCTCGAGAATAGTTCGAAAACAGATGTAGGATTATAATTAAGTCGACATCATAGCTGCAAACAGGCGTTGATATGCATCATTGGGGACATGTTGAAAATGTGTGCACACATGTATATCAACGCCAGTTTGAAGTTAGGGTGTCGATTTAACAATACTTTCATTCTAGAGAAGCTGCATTGTCATCAATGGTATCCATTCTTATGGGAACAGATACTACCTTCATATATAGAAGTAGGATTGGCAGGGTCTAGGCAAACAGCCTACTCACGCCGTAATAAATTCACATCAGTCTTTCCATTGTGTGCCAGCCAGTCCGCTGTAACTAGCTCTGACGTCATAAATGTTGCGCAATACTTTAAAAATCAAGTAAATAACCTGAAACGGTTCTAGCATGTCAGGAGTAATACTAAATTAATATGTGTTCAATATCAGTTCGACAACTTTAACCATTTTCGAAATTTGGACATTTTTCTGTAAAAATCATTTGCGCAACAGAAAAGAGCTAGAGACTTAAAAATTTATATTTAGATTCCTTTTTCATGATAATTTAATAGAAACAGTACTTTGGATCTCACAAATTAAGATTTTAGTTGAAATTCATAATTTTCTGGTTTTGTCTTAAAAATTAAGGAAGCAAGATAGATTAAGTAGGCTAATAAACAAGGCTAGGATGTTTGAATTTAAGTAGAAGGGAGATCCTCTATAATCATAAAGATGTGAGACGTTTCAATTGAATAACTATAAAACTATAGCGATAGCGTATCTCCAAAGGGCAAGTTCAGAGCTCGTCTACTGCGTGTAGTGTAATTAAATTAATTCTCTCGCCCAAAATAATTGACTTAGCCACGTCAGATTTTTATTATGATTACGTACCTGTGTGCTGAATGCACATTTAAATTGAGAGCTTCATCGGCCATCAGAAAAGGAAGCAATGATTTATTCAATAACTTAAAGTGGTGCATTACTAGCCCAGCGGCTAGTCGGGAGAGTCGATTTGATCAGGCGTTCCCTTAGCCGTCCGCACCGCGGCTTTATATATAAGAACGCTGCGCGAGAGAGTAAGGCCCCAGTTCTCTCCAGACGCTGAATAGCACACCATCTGTGTCGGGAGTCGCGTCGCGTCGGTATCATTGCTATAAACAGCCTCGGATGCCGTATTAAGTTAGTCGGGATACGCGTAACCATGAAATCATGTTCGAGAGAAGTGTTAATTCTGGGATGACTTTAATTATCTATCTTCACTTTGCGTATGTCGTGTTTTCACGTGCCACCGCGGGACAGACATTCTACCATTATTTAGCGTGGCGTTTGATGAACATTATCATCAAATTATGGCGAGCATTCACTTAAACATTTAATTTGGACAGTTATAGTTGCATCAGCGGATTAGACTCTGAACTGCTCTGTTAGTCAGATTGTGTGGATTTTTTTTTTCATCTGCGACTTTCAGAATACAGTGAACGTTTTTTCCACGATCGTTTTTGATTATGAATCCCAGACAATATCCTAATTCCTCAGAGCTATAAGCTGTAGCTATAAGTGTATTTCTCAGATGAAGTGGGCACTAGGAATTCTAATTACAGGCTTCACGTTTTGATAATCACTTTCTGGTTGCCAAAATTGTAGTTAGAGAGCCAGTGTAGAGAACGGCAAAACAACAGCATAAATATTAGGAACATTTAAATAATAACATTTAATTCCACCCGCCGCCCCACATGGGTACTCAAAACGTTTAGGAAACTGTCCTTGTAATTATTTCAGGGCGACAACGAAGTTTTCAAACCTCGCATTTTCTTTAACGGCAGTGAGCTTAGGGAACTGGACTTCGTTTGTCAGAATTTGTCTGTTACAGAATGCGATTTTCTTTTTAAATGCGTCGTCATCAAATCGGAAACATGTCGTTTCTCACCTCGCAATGTCTTACTGTGGGCAGTGTACAGTGAAGTTCACTGAAAATGATAGGCCTGCGATGTATTCCGGATGTCCTTATTTTCATTCCTGATTTTTTTTTCCTTAGTAAATTCAACAACAGCGTTTTTTAAAACGAAAAATCGTTCCAGACATGCCCCTTGATTTAACGAACGTACTTTGCAGTAGTGTTTAATGTCGCCAAACTGTTTGTTCAGTTCCATCGAAAAGTGTTGCAACTGGCAGTGGAATAATGCGTGCGACTTGGAAATATTACTATTCTTACCATCAGTTTCTTCACGTGCTGCATGCCTACAAATTTGGCATAAACTGCTTCATGATGTACGGAACAACAAATCCCGTCTATCGATCGTCATGATTTTTTCCTCTTTCGTTGTCTACTAAATATTTAATTTATTTATGAATGGCATTGTAATATTATGTCCTAGAAAACTTGCAATATCCATCGAATATGTGACTGTATAATAGCTATTGACGATTCTCATCCCTCTATTCTGTCATTCCCATTGAGCTTCAAAATCTTGTGACTGTACACTGCTGTACTGCCTCTTTGTACGCAAACAGCGACTGGACTTGTGAACGTCATTCATATCAGGGACAAATGGCTCTGACACAACAATCCTGCGAAACTGAAGAGAGTTTTGCCGACCGGAAAATGCCACACCGCAGTACTAAATGAAATTTCGCGCTGTACCTGGGACTTCCGAGAAGGACCGGACAAAGCCCAGAGAGGCCGCGCTTTGGCCCGCACGCGTTGCCGTCGCCGGCCCTGCTCTACATGCCCTGGCTCAAAGACAATTGCTTCAAATTTCTTTTTGACATGGGACACGATTCTCTCTTCATATAATTTTATATACGTGTAAATCTTGCTACATGTTTTATTTGCCCTTTGTAGTTTGGTAACCATTGTTGCTGCAACGTACTGCGGGTCATAGATATTACTTTCAAATCAATATCCTCGAAGATTATTCGTTGCCATTAGGTTTAATGTATTTCGGTCTTCCACTTGCCTCCGAATTATCTGTTCCAAAGAACTTTCAGAAAAAGTATTTGTAAAAGTTTCGGAGAATATCTTCTGATGCCGATATTTTACAAACGGTAATGTTTCCAGTCGATTGTTAGACCATTGAAGTCTCCTGCGATGATGAGAGTTTTATTGGACAACTTACGTACTAGAGATCTGATGGCCAGTGTGACAACGATGATTATTTGGATCCTTTATCATTTAGCTATAATAGAGCGGGTCAGCAACTGGAAGCAGTTAATTCCATAAATTATCTGGGAGTAGGCATTAAGAGTGATTTAAAATGGAATGATCATATAAAGCTGATCGTCGGTAAAGCAGATGCCAGACTGAGATTCATTGGATGACTCCTAAGGAAATGCAATCCGAAAACAAAGGAAGTAGGTTACAGTACACTTGTTCGCCCACTGCTTGAATATTGCTCACCAGTGTGGGATCCGTACCAGACAGGGTTGATAGAAGCAATAGAGAAGATCCAACGGAGAGCAGCGCGCTTCGTTACAGGATCATTTAGTAATCGTGAAAGCGTTACGGAGATGATAGATAAACTCCAGTGGAAGACTTTGCAGGAGAGACGCTCAGTAGCTCGGTACGGGCTTTTGTTGAAGTTTCGAAAACATACCTCCACCGAGGAGTCAAGCAGTATACTGCTGCCTCCTACGTATATCTCGCGAAGAGACCATGAGGACAAAATCAGAGAGATTAGAGCCCACACAGAGGCATACCGACAATCTTTCTTTCCACGAATAATACGAGACTGGAATAGAAGGGAGAACCGATAGAGGTACTCAAGGTACCCTCCGCCACACACCGTCAGGTGACTTGCGGAGTATGGATGTAGATGTAGATGTTGATTATTTTTTACTCTCTGAAGGCATTATCTCCTGCGTCATATGGTGGGTAAAAGAAATTTCAGCTCTGACCACTTTAGCAGCGCCAGGTTTACGTTAAGTGGAGTTTCAGTGACACGTACAAGGAATAGCTGTGCATGTGCACGCGTGTGTGTATGTGTGTGTGTGTGTGTGTGTGTGTGTGATACAGATAAACGATGATGTGTATTTAATTGTTTTCCAGATATTAATATGGTATTCCATAGTACCTGTGTAGCTTAAATGTTACACACATTGTGCAGTAAGCTTGCAAAAGGATGGTGGTATGTACTAGCATTTCAAAGTTTTCTATGATAAAGCAGTAGCTGAAAAACGAACTGCAGCTTACATAGTAGAGATGTGTGAATGGAGATGAGACAGTGTTAGTTAATTACATTCATTTTTAGTCAACCATGTTAATGACTATTGTGCAATTGAAATGAGTGAAAAATAATTCACATTAATACATTTCTGAATCACTACGTTTCTAAGGAAGTCATTTTCAGTGAAGTTGACAATTCGGTAATGAAAATATATTTACATGATTTTATATCTGTTTCTTCTAGTGATTTTTTATATGTTCATTGTTTGAAAGTGTTTGGTATTAAGCGTGCTCTCAACATGCGGCACTCGTACACCCACTTGCATAAGAAAGATCTTGAGTCAGTTAAAAATTTTTGGAGGAACAAGAGAATGTACACTATTAGATGATGTTACTCCTTGAAAACACATAACTGAAAGAGGAAGTTAGCCGTTTCAAAGAATTAAATAGATAACTATTTGTGGATTTAGTTGGTCCTTTATCAATATATATTCATTTCTTTGAACTGAATTGTGGGAATTATGTGGTTATATACAATTGCTCAGCATTAACAGAATAATCTGCAAGCACAACGCCACGGGCGACGAAAAGAGAAGTATCTTATTTTCTTTTAATTATTTACAGGATAAGACACTAACTATTACCACCTAGAATAACTCCGAAGGTATGATAGGAGCTGAAAAGTTTGTGGGACAAATGTCGCATAGGACAACGGGGGCCATAATATGAAGTTGGTTTTATGTTGCTAGGTGGGGTCGCGTCAGAGATATGGAGGTCAGCTTTGTTGTTTTAAAAAATGGGATGCCATAGTTTGGTACATTGAGGATATCTTTCAGCGTAAAGTCTCTAGCTCTCACTGCATTTTGTTAGCATTCTCTGTAAATGAGTGGCATATCGACTTGTTCTTCGAAGGAATACATCATTCATGTTCGCTTGGTTCAACGATACTAGTCTTACCTTTCATATTAGTGTTGTATAGCGAAACCGTTGAATGGTGTTTACATGTCAATGGCGTGTTAGACGGATACGTCATATTCGGCAAATATTTGCTATTTTCACGGTATACGAGAGAGAATTGTCACAACATGTGCTTCAATATGTGCCGAAGTGATAAGGAATACCACTCAATCCATGATGAGAAGATCGCAGCACTGCATTGATACCAATGGTCGTCACTTCGAACGCCTTCTGTAAATGGACGTTCATGTCACCTTTGTGACCTTCCTTGGTCTTGAAAGACCTTACCGTTACACAACATTGGATTCGTCTCGATAGCCACTATCAGAAAATAAGTACCAAACTATAGCATCCCATAAAAAAATCCTAGCAACAAAAAAACAACGTCATATTATGGCCCCCGTTGTCCTATGCAACTTTTGTCCCACAGACTTTTCAGCTCCTATCATATTTCCGAAGTTATTCTTGGTGGCAACAGTTATTGACACAGCCTGTATATACGTATATTTTATTTTAATGGGGTAACGTGATCTGAGGAATGCTTCAGGTTATATAACAGAGCACCTGACGAGTTTTGGAACAAGAGCAACGGGAAAAACTAGAGAGTGACATCCATTGATATTAATTTTTGGAAGCTTAACAGATAGGGATACTGACTGATTTAATTAAAAGAAAAATAGATTTCTACTTTGGGTGTACCAATGAGGAAGAAGATGTTACTGTAAGAATAGTAATATCTCTTTCAATATCTGAATTAATATAGACCTAAATCGGTCATAAAAATGTGTCTGTGACTGAACTAGTACAAAAAGCAATTTGCTTCACAGAATTCAACTTTTTACATCTTCAGGAAATATACGGAGAATGGAAGGTGTGCAAAAAACCTTCGGCTGCACAGAATTATGACCTCTAAACCAAGAGTATATGAAAACAGAAAGGAAGAGTGTGGTTTAACGTCTTTAGGGACGGCACACAAACTCGGGATCAGACTAGGTCGGGGTGGCAAGTAGGGAGCGCTCGCTTCAAAAGAAACTTATGTGGTTGAGGGAAACCATGAAAACCTGAATTAATGTCTGGAAGGGGATCTGAACTTCTCCTCCCAGAGCGGAAAGAATACGGAATATTACAGTTAGTAACGAGGAAACTCTATGAAAGTATGGTGCTGCCGTGATCAAACACAAATTCTTCTTCTTTAACGCCCAAACATGTTTCGCTTAAGTATCACCATCGTTATTCGGTTTGGATTCATTTATTTTCTCTGTATCATATACCCATATTTTTGGGACTGTCTGTCACTTGCAGTGCAGCTAAAACTTTGGTCCACTTTGTCATTTATTGTCACTTCCACTTCCCATGCCCCTACGAATATTTACTTTATAAGGCGCGATGTATCACCTTTTATTAGCTATTCACCTCTACCGAACACCTGAAGACCGTGGATGAAGGCTGTCAGGTAGATGCAGCATTCCTTGGGTTGCGAAAAGCGTTTAACTCAGCGCCAAATTTTCGTTCACTATCTAAAGTACAATAGTATGATATTTAATGGGAATGATGTGAATAAATTTAGGATTTCTTGGTAGGACAGACGCAGCCTCCTACTTTGTGTGGAGAATCACCGGCGGAAGTAGAAGTAATTTCAGGTACGCTCCAAGGGTGTGTTTTGTTACCCTTGCTGTTCATGCTGAATATCACCGATCTTGCGGACAATGTTATTTTTAACCTTAGGCTTTTTGGAAACTACGCGGTTACCTATACAGATCTGCTCTCTGGAAAAAGCTGCACCAAAAATTCGGTAAGTTCTTAATAAGGTTTTAAAGTGTCGGAAAAGATTGCCATCTTGTTTTAAATGTTTAGAGCTGTGAAACTGTGCACTTCAGAAAACAAATAAGCATAATATACTTATACTACAATATCAATGAATCGCAATTGTAATCGTTCAATTCATATAAAATCTTGATTGTAATAACATTTACGGACATGAAATGGAACCCATACTTAGGCCCAACCGTCGGTAAAGGACGTGGCAGACCTTGGTTAATTTATAGACTACTTGGGAAATTGAATCCGCCGGGAACGAAGACTGCTTAATAACATTTTGGCTACCCATACTAGAATACTGATGGAGTGTGTGGAACCCGTACCAAATAAAACTGGTAGGCGGAATTAACGTATACATAGAAGGGCAGCACGGATGATCACAGACTTGCTTTATCTATGGGAGAGCGTCATAGCATACAGGAGAAAAAACTATCCCATGAAAGCCTACTTACAAAGTTTCTAGAACCACTTTTAAGTGATTAATCTATGAATATAGTATAACCCCCTCCTTATCACTACAGTATGGACGGCATATAAAATATGAGGCAAATTACAGCTTGAATGTAATGGGAAGAAGCACTAATAACTAGCACCAGGACAAGTACCCTTTGCCATCCATTTCAGAGTGCTTTTCAAGCTATGGATGTCGATTAGTTGTAGATAATTCTGGACTTTTTACGCAGAAATGTAACATCTACCGCACATCATATTGCATTGTGCTGATTCGCACAGTTAATGACACTGAGCTGTTAATAAAAATCGCGAAATGGTTGTTTTGATTTTATGGCTACATATTACAGGTGTCAAGAATGGTTGGCAAGAAAAAAGTTGACTTTACTCTTATGTCCCTTACCGAATAATCCTTTGCCTCGTACCCTATAAATATCAGCAAAAAAACTGTCTTCTGTATGAGCGCAATTTCTGTAGTGTAGTCTTATCAGAAAGTGTATTTTTCAAACGTGAAGGATGAAGATGGACGGAAACTTACATGACCCGGTCGTCTTCTCCACGAGTATCAATGTTTGAGGTTTCGTTAAATCATTTACATTCACCTACCGGTGTCCTGCTAGTTTGAAATATGTTTAACACACGTAGATCAGACACTGCATTTCCGCAGGGATGATTTTAAACGAGATAAAAAGAACCAGTTCGTTAAAGGTTTCAGCTAGCTATGCACTATAAAATCTGAAATATTTCCAATAACCTAGCATATACAGTGTGAACGGAAAGCTTCCCTCTTTTTTATTAACAGAGCCACCGAGTTTTAAGGCTCTGCTGGAGTTAGTATCACTTTACACGAACAGATTGTCCTTGCCGTTTGAACATTATGCTAGCGTGTATTACTTGATGAATCATAGTGAACATGTTCCGCATTTGTTTGTCTGCTGCTGGAAAGTCTCTTTGTGGCGGTGCACCTTTTCTAAGCAGAAAATTTTCATAAATTTAACTCACCTGTACATGGTAAGATAATGAAAATTTGTCATTCAGTCTATTTTTACGTTTTCTTATGATTTAACATAGTGACGGAACAGAAAAATAATTAACGTTACCTCTAAATTTTCATTAAGGTCATAAAAAAGACAGTTTTGCAGAAGTTTAATTTTCTTCAGATAATGAATTTACGCACTGTTTATTTAAATTAATGTTTAATTTCGCCTGTATACTGCTCTGTGGTTATTTGTGTTTTTCATATATCTCAAGGGTGTCATTAAAAATGGGACGTAAGCGTGAAAAAGTTCGTTCCGAGATTCAAGCCAATATGCAAGTGGAATATCTAATACAACTGTGCAAACTTGGGCGTTGATCCAACAACCGTTAGCCTTTCGGTTAACAAAATCAGACACAAGAAAAAGGACAAAATAGGCGTCTTTATTAGGGCTGCCCCAAATATCTGAATTTCTCACAAGACTATCATCAAAGATATAAGACAGTCGATAGGACAACTGCAAAAGGCTTTATTCGTAGACAATCCTGGAGAAAATATGCTTATGTCCAACCAAAAATCCCATACCGTCAGAAAAAATGTCGTTGATAGTCATACATTTTGTGAAAGAATAATGTCTAATCGCTTCTGCGATGCCAACCCTGTAGGAAAGAGGAAAAGGATGCACATTTTATGTACAGACGAGTCTCCAGTAGAGCTTTATTCAAAGTCCAACAAACAAAATGCCCGAATCCATATAAATGAACCAGAGAAAACTTTCCCAGTCCCTAGACTAAATCAAGGATTGAAGATAGTGATCACTGGTGGGGGACTATTCCTGCCTATGTCCACGCAGTCCAGAACGGTCTTGTCCCAAATCCAGACAATACTGTTCTCGTGAAAGATGGGGCCAAGAACTTAGCCAAACAAACACGGTGCTCCTGAAAAGAACATTTCCTGTTGTTTGGGATGACTGGCCTGGAAACAGTCCATACCTAAGCCCTATAGCGGACCTGTGGACCAGACTACATGGTGCATTCTTCAAAGAACCTCTTCCATGCAACAGAGACCAACTTACTTCGCGTGATCAGGAGGAATGGAACTCGGTCGCCCCTGGAGAGACCGCTATGATCGCGGAAAATTTTGGCAGACGAATTGAAGAATATCTTTATAATCAAGGATGCTATACAACGTACCGAAAAGGTGACTAGATGACTGTCAAACTCATTCATTAAAATGTGGAAATGTGCTTATGTAAAAAAAAAAAGAACTGTAATCAAAATATTCCAAAAATCAGGAAGGAAAAATTTTCCGTCAACCCTGTAGATAGTATCCGAATAATTACATGTTCGACCAATTTACTGCAATACTACGAAGGATTCAGTACGATAATATTTGCATATTCCACGTATGACTGACAGTGGTGAAAAAGACAGACAGACAGAGAGAGAGAGAGAGAGAGAGAGAGAGACAGAAGAGAAGTAAAGAGAGGCTCGAGTGGATTGTCGGCTGGAAGCCTGGTAATTAGAAAGGTTTTCTTACTTCCTGAGCAATGGCACCTTTCCTTCGCGAAGTTCGAAAGATGCGTCTTGAAGTGTGTCAGTTCAGTGAATGTGACTGAGGCAAGCTTATGCGGAGCTTTACTGTTGTGTTTGTGTTGATGCTGAGAGACAAGAAGGATTGTGATGTTCCGTGCCGTGACTTAGCCTACATGCTGCCACGCTTAGCACACACATCTGACGGACGAATTATCGTCAGACGTATCATTCGTCTTCACTCCGTGAGAACTGCGGGCAGATTCGAAATTTAATGCAGGACAATGACCCCGCGGAGTGTGGCGCCTTGTGCGGCTTCCCCCGTCGGAGGTTCGAGTCCTCGCTCGGCCATGGGTGTGTGTGTGTGTTGTTCTTAGCGTAAGTTAGTTTAAGTTACATTAAGTAGTGTGTAAACCTAGGGACCGATGATCTCAACAGTTTGGGCCCATAGGAACGTACTACAAATTTCCAAATTTCCAAAAAATGGCGAGAAATTAGGTTACGTGGACCTTAATCCATCTCCTCTCCTGGCAGCTACCTCTAAGATAAGTCTCTGAAAATAAATGAAATTATATTGTCTGTCTAGTATTCATTTTTGTCTTTGAATTTTCATTACCTCTCTTTTTAGCCGATCATATTCATATACTCTCTCGGCTCCTATTGTTAATGGCCACTAGTACAGTTTTTCAGCAATTATTATCATTATTATTATCCTTTTCTCAGACGTTATGTCTGGTTAAAAATAGAGATTTACGCTGACCTTGATCAAGCGTGACTTCCTTTTAACTGTACGGTATACGTTGCATTGCATTTAGGAACTTTCGGGTAATTGAGCATGTATCAATAATTACAGATTTCTGTAGTTGTATGTAAAAGTTTGGATGTAGCTGTATTGCGTTGATGTACTGGTGGATATTGCGTGGTATGACTCCTGTAGTTGAAAGTATAATTAGTATAATGTCAACTTAATCCTGATGCCACATGTCCTTGACTTCCTCAGCCAGTTGGATGTTTTTTTCAATTTTTTCTCTTGTTTTCTTCTGTATATTTGTTGTATTGGGTATGGATATTTCTATTAGTTGTGTTAATTTCTTCTTTTTATTGGTGAGTATGATGTCAGGTTTGTTATGTGATGTTGTTTTATCTGTTATAATGGTTCTGTTCCAGTATAATTTGTATTCATCATTCTCCAGTACATTTTGTGGTGCATACTTGTATGTGGGAACGTGTTGTTTTATTGGTTTATGTTGTATGGCAAGTTGTTGATGTATTATTTTTGCTACATTGTCATGTCTTCTGAGGTATTCTGTATTTGCTATTATTGTGCATCCCCTTGTGATGTGATCTACTGTTTCTATTTGTTGTTTGCAAAGTCTATGTTTATCTGTTGTGGTATTGGGATCTTTAATAATATGCTTGCTGTAATATTTGGTGTTTATTGTTTGATCCTGTATTGCGATCATGAATCCTTCCGTCTCACTGTATATATTGCCTTTTTTTAGCCAAGTGTTGGATGCGTCTTGATCGATGTGTTGCTGTGTTAGATGGTACGGGTGCTTGCCATGTAGTGTTTTCTTCTTCCAGTTTACTTTCTTCGTATCTGTTGATGTTATGTGATCTAAAGGGTTGTAGAAGTGGTTATGAAATCGCAGTGGTGTGGCAGATGTATTTATATGAGTGATTGTTTTGTGTATTTTGCTAGTTTCTGCTCGTTCTATAAAGAATTTTCTTAAATTGTCTACCTGCCATTCGAAAGTAAAATTCTATGTACCGACTTGGCAGAAAATCCTAGGAAGTTCTGGTCTTACGTTAAGTCAGTAAGTGGCTCGAAACAGCATATCCAGACACTACGGGATGATGATGGCATTGAAACAGAGGATGACACGCGTAAAGCTGAAATACTAAACACCTTTTTCCAAAGCTGTTTCACAGAGGAAGACCGCACTGCAGTTCCTTCTCTAAATCCTCGCACAAACGAAAAAATGGCTGACATCGAAATAAGTGTCCAAGGAATAGAAAAGCAACTGGAATCACTCAATAGAGGAAAGTCCACTGGACCTGACGGGATACCAATTCGATTCTACACAGAGTACGCGAAAGAACTTGCCCCCCTTCTAACAGCCGTGTACCGCAAGTCTCTAGAGGAACGGAGGGTTCCAAATGATTGGAAAAGAGCACAGATAGTCCCAGTCTTCAAGAAGGGTCGTCGAGCAGATGCGCAAAACTATAGACCTATATCTCTTACGTCGATCTCTTGTAGAATTTTAGAACATGTTTTTGCTCGCGTATCATGTCATTTCTGGAAACCCAGAATCTACTATGTAGGAATCAACATGGATTCCGGAAACAGCGATCGTGTGAGACCCAACTCGCCTTATTTGTTCATGAGACCCAGAAAATATTAGATACAGGCTCCCAGGTAGATGCTATTTTTCTTGACTTCGATACAGTTCGATACAGTTCCGCACTGTCGCCTGATAAACTAAGTAAGAGCCTACGGAATATCAGACCAGCTGTGTGGCTGGATTGAAGAGTTTTTAGCAAACAGAACACAGCATGTTGTTATCAATGGAGAGACATCTACAGACGTTAAAGTAACCTCTGGCGTGCCACAGGGGAGTGTTATGGGACCATTGCTTTTCACAATATATATAAATGACTTAGTAGATAGTGTCGGAAGTTCCATGCGGCTTTTCGCGGATGATGCTGTAGTATACAGAGAAGTTGCTGCATTAGAAAATTGTAGCGAAATACAGGAAGATCTGCAGCGGATAGGCACTTGGTGCAGGGAGTGGCAACTGACCCTTAACATAGACAAATGTAATGTATTGCGAATACATAGAAAGAAGGATCCTTTATTGTGTGATTATATGATAGCGGAACAAACACTGGTAGCAGTTACTTCTGTAAAATATCTGGGAGTATGCGTACGGAACGATTTGAAGTGGAATGATCATATAAAACTAATTGTTGGTAAGGCGGGTACCAGGTTGAGATTCATTGGGAGAGTGCTTAGAAAATGTAGTCCATCAACAAAGGAGGTGGCTTACAAAACACTCGTTCGACCTATACTTGAGTATTGCTCATCAGTGTGGGATCCGTACCAGGTCGGGTTGACGGAGGAGATAGAGAAGATCCAAAGAAGAGCGGCGCGTTTCGTCACTGGGTTATTTGGTAACCGTGATAGCGTTACGGAGATGTTGAATAAACTCAAGTGGCAGACTCTGCAAGAGAGGCGCTCTGCATCGCGGTGTAGCTTGCTCGCCAGGTTTCGAGAGGGTGCGTTTCTGGATGAGGTATCGAATATATTGCTTCCCCCTACTTATACTTCCCGAGGAGATCACGAATGTAAAATTAGAGAGATTAGAGCGCGCACGGAGGCTTTCAGACAGTCGTTCTTCCCGCGAACCATACGCGACTGGAACAGGAAAGGGAGGTAATGACAGTGGCACGTAAAGTGCCCTCCGCCACACACCGTTGAGTGGCTTGCGGGGTATCAATGTAGATGTAGATGTAGATGTAGATGAATGAAGGTTTTTTGTGTCGATAAATCCCCTTCCTCCTTCCTTTCTGCTTAATGTGAATCTTTCTGTTGCTGAATGTATGTGATGTATTCTATATTTCTGGCATTGTGATCGTGTAAGTATATTGAGTGCTTCTAGGTCTGTGTTACTCCATTTCATTATTATTATTGTTATTATTATTATTGTGGTGTCATCCGAAGAACAAGGTCCCAAGTCAAGGTTGGTACGTCACGACGGAACCACAAGTGAGCCTGGTCGCTGCCAGACGCAACGACTAATGAGAGACGACGGCGTAGATAAGTCTGGCTGGCCGTTGTGGCCGGTTGCAGGTTGCAGGTTCGAATCCTGCCTCGGGCATGGATATGTGTGATGTCCTTGGTTAGTTAGATTTAAGTAGTTGTAAGTTCTAGGGGACTGATAAGCTCAGATGTTAAGTCCCATAGTGCTCAGAGCCATTTGTAGATAAGTCTTCAAGACAGTATGGTTACTTACGTCAGGGGGAGTGCAGCTCAGCCCACTCTGTAGTCATCGCCGAGGAGGACACCATCGACTCTCTACAGTGCCAGTTCTGCGAGAGTTGTATTAGGCAGAGCCATATAGCGAAGTTCACAGTCAGCTGTACTTTGAGAGAAGAGACAAATACTTGGAACGGTATCAGGTGATAAGTTAGTGTTCCGTGACAGTAGCAAATACACTTGACATTCCTGTGGAGACGAATTGTTACAAAGTTAAGTATTTCTTCTTCTTCAAGTTACGATACAGCAATATGACCTTTTTTGTGTGCCGTAGTACACAATCGGGCACCTTCAGACGTAATTCTAAGAACGAACCACATGGTCGACGAATGTTTTTTCGTGCGGCTCAACAATTATTATTGTTATTACTACGCTGAAACAACTACGTAATGTATTACAACATATAACAAATTTAAAAAAATGTTAAAACACAGCCTACTATAGAAATAGGGACAGTAGATCTATAGGAAGCAATACTTAAGTAAATCAAACAACTGTTGGTCAAAGAACCATGAACACACACCTTCAAGCAATCTGAGAAGAAGTGGCCAGTACATTCTAATGATTACCCATCAGAAGTGTTACTTTCGACTCTAAAACATCCCTATGTCTCATCTGGTTTTGGAACATTCAATACTTTAAATAACTGAGATTGGCGGCGCACAGCTCGCTACCGTACCATCATCTTCTTGAGCGTGAGGTATCAAAATACACACAGGGACAAAGAGATAATATATTTCGTACATCATGCATTTCAGTGATACCACTTCCCTGACGTGAAATACAGGGTGAAGAAAAATTTGGTTACGAAATTTTAACCCTGGATAGCTGATGCCAGTAGGAACCAAAATTACTAATGTTGTGTAGCTCGACAACACACAATTTGTAAACTACGGAAACTTGGCGCCACGCGCTCCGATTGGTCGCGGTATTGCCCTGTTGCCGGATGCTCTAGACAACGCATGACCGCGAATGCTTTGCCAGCCGGAGATCGCGATGTATCCATGGCAGCCCGCACACTCGGTGGTAGCGCGCCAGCCTTCCACTCTGGAGGCCTTGGGGCGAATCCACCAGGGTCCGACGCAACCATTGAAGATTCATGATAAGACGTACCGGGAACAAACCCGTGAACAGCTGTTAGTTCGCGTACAGAAAGTCTTTTACAAATTTTGTCGGGCTTGAAATGGGCCCTTTTTTGTAACTAGGACATTGTTTACTTAAAGCAGGTGCTCGAACTGGCGACCCTCTGACGCGACACAAGCTTGATGACGTCTAACGGTGTTTTGTAGAACTCTATCAAAGATTCCTGGCATTACCCTGACGTGATTGGCGGCATGTTGAATGCGATCTACTAATTCCTCTTCGTTTCTAGGTGGTTCACGTCCTGGTGGGTGAACTAGAAATTTGAAGAATCCCCCACAGGAAAAATGCCGGTGGCGTGAGGTCTGGTGATCGCGGGGGCCTGTCCTACGACCATCTCTGCCAATTAGCCGGCAGTCGAAGAGTTCCTTTAAATATCAGCGCATAGCACGACTGTTATGTGCGGGCGCCCTATCTTGCTGCAACCACATGCGTAGCCGTATGTCCAGGGGAACATCTTCCAGCAGGCCGGGTAGAGCTTCTTGCAAAAAGGGAAGTAATTTGCCCTGGTAAGTCGAGGAGGTACTCGGACCGGCCCAATCAGATGGTCACCCACAATGATTGCCCAAATGTTGAGCGAAAATCGTTCCTGGTGTCCGTGGACGTACGTGATATGACGATTTCCCCTTGCCTACTTATGAACGTTTCGAGTGTTGTAAAGCCCATACCGATGGAAGGTGCACTCCTCGGTAAACAACACAACAGCGGGGTAGTCGTGATCTTGTGCAACACGTTGCAGAAACCACCGGCAAAACCATAGCCTGTGTTCATAGTCCGCCACAGGTTTGAGGTCTTTGACAGGGTGGGAACAAAATGGATGCTGGCCGTCATCCCTCAAAACCTCCCAGACTAACCGATGAGTGACCCCCCATGTTGTATCCAGCCGCTCGAGTACTTGTCGTAGGTGCTTCCTCGAAGCGCTCGGGAACAGTCTCTTCAAATGCAGCATCCCGCCGAGTTCGAGGTCTTCCAGCATCACCATGATATCCCGCTAACGAGCCTGTTTCGCCAAGTCGCTGGTGAATTGCTGCAAACTTTTGCAGTAGTAGGTGGCGTCTTGCCGGGTACCGTTCCTCATGCAGCCGTCGAGCTTCATGCGCATTACCGTCGGCTCGTCCATAAACAAAAACCACATCTCGTTGTTCTTCAAACGAATACTGTGCCGGCATGCTTACTTTATGACAAAATCGCGCCGGCCGAAGTAGCCGTGCGGTTTAAGGCGCTGCAGTCTGGAACCGCAAGACCACTACGGTAGCAGGTTCGAATCCTGCCTTGGGCATGGATGTGTGTGATGTCCTTAGGTTAGTTAAGTTTAACTAGTTCTAAGTTCTAGGGGACTAATGACCTCAGCAGTTGAGTCCCATAGTGCTCAGAGCCATTTTTTTTGACAAAATCGCAGGTGACACGTGTGTGCTCCGAAGCGAAGCTTGCGTGTTAATGCCTCTGACGTGAGATGGAGACAAACAGCAAGACCTATTCGAGAGATGTGGATATCACGTTGGGGCAGTGACGGGGCGAACCGACAACCATAGCGCTGGCCGTCAACCGACGAACAGCAACAGGGCAATCCCACGGCCAATCGGAGCGCGTGGTGCCAAGTTTCCGTAGTTAAAAAATTGTGCGTAGTCGACCTACACAACATTAGTAATTTTGGTTCCTACTGGCATCAGCTATCCAGCGTTAAAATTTCGTGACAATTTTTCTCCACCCCGTATACATTTACACGACTACTCTGCAATTCACACTAAAAGTGCTTGGCAGAAGTTCACGTCCACACTATTTCGATACCGTTCCACTCTCCAACAGCACGCCCGAAAAACGAACACTTAAATCTTTCCGTGCGAGCTCTGATTTCTTTTATTTTAACCAGTAGTTCTGCACTCAGGATGATTGAGTCGCAATGGCAAAAGTCAAACATCAGAAAAGGAAAGACTTTACTTCTCATATGACGCAATTTATCCTTCATCAGAAATCAAGGAGCGATTGCTGCACGAAGATATCAGTTTTCAAGTTGTATGTTAAACAAATGAAGGGCATATTTCAATAGTGGTGCAAGTCCATTACCTCCACTTTTCTGCCTATACTGCTTCTGAAATTAGCGATCCAAACAAACAGAAAGAAAGGTTCACCTCTAGCAAGAAGCCATATGCCTGAATATTTCTGTTATCTCAACTGCAGATTTTTCAGCGCTCATTTAACTTTAGGTTCTGTATCTCAATATGAACAAAAATGGACTTGTACCGCTATTGAAATAAGCCCTTCATATATTCACATACAACTTGTAACAGCATATCTACGTGCAGCAGTAGAGTCATATGAGTAATAAAGTCATTCCTTGCCTGGCGTTTGCCTTGTACCATAGCGACCCAGTCAGCTTCAAGGCAGAACTGTTGGCTATTAAAAGAATGGTCGCCTGCCTCATTCATGCCTTTATGTCGCATTTATATCTGAAATCGGGAATTACCAGGATCGGGGAAATGACATGTAAGGGCTAGGCCCTTTTAAGTAACGTAATTTATCATTGAACAGCAACAACAATACTTATTTTTAAATATTTTCTTTAACGACAGGTCACCTTTGAGAATCAGGTAGAAATTGAAGTTTCTTTACTGTTATGGGCTTTCTAATTCGTGAGTAAGACAACCGTTAAAGTACAGTAATAATAACCTCAGACAAATTCAAGAAATAAGACCTTAACAAAATCGGCCTTTCTAATATTTTTAAATTAAAGTTTTAAATAAACCAGCCAATTAAAATAATTAAAACAGTTCTAGATAAATTTCTTCAAGTGAACTGAAGCCCAAGACATTAGACGGACCCGCAAACGATAAATATTAAAAACGATAGCATATCGATTACCCTAAGGTTTACACATAAATTTACAATAAAACTTAGAACAAGAATAGAATATGTATTAAACATTAAAGAGAAAATTTCCTGTGCGAAGCAATTAATCAAAGACCTCTTGGCCGACAGCAAAATTTCGTTTACACTGCAAGTAAGGTACCATTAAAGACTCAAATTGAGCTCAGACGGCCAGGACACACCACTCCAAACAAATACACTACTGGCCATTAAAATGATGCTCAATAAAACTCGTCAGTTTCGAATACCTTGTACAACAGACGCACCACTCGTAACGTTACACCTTCCTTCCACAGTCTAAACTTTTTCTCCGTCTCTAATGACCTCGTCACTGATGGAACATTAAACCCTAAATCCCGATTTCGTTCATTGGCCAGCGCGTGTTTTGAGTGCTGCCAATCAAATTTTTTGTTAATAACTTTCGTTGCTTTTAAATAATGTCCTCCTTTCCCACGCCAAAGAAGTCACATAAAGTACTCCCTCTGAAAGTGTTCCAGAGTAGTGCTTAATTAGACGAACTCTCCCAGAACCTATGTAAATTGAAGGGGATCACTGCTGTCAACGGCGGCGGCACATTACGCGGAATCCGCGGCGACGAGCGAAAATGCGTACCGGACAGGAATTCGAACCCAGGATCTCCTAGTTGCTACCCAAGTGCCTTAACCACTGCACCATCGGAGACAGCGTTATCGCAACTGCGCGGACTATCTCTGCACGCTTCATTGCCAATCAACATTCACCCAGCGGCACCTGTCCGCAGTCACTGTGCATTGACTCAGTGTGCGCTACTCTGAGATTCCCGCAGGAGGTCGGACGTATTTTTGCGTACGCACTGAAGAAGGTGGATCCATTGTCCAGCTAGGCGTATCAATTCTATGAGTGTGTGGTGTCTGTTTTTTCGGATATGTCCGAAAAAACAGACACCACCCATTCATAAAGTCGTAAATCTAATTTGTGATTACACATAAAGCAATAGACAGCCTCCATTCCTTCCGAACTAACTGCGAACTAACTACGAACGTGTAGACCAGATGGGGCTTACATTAAAAGAAATGGGATGGTAAAGAATGGAGAGACTTACAACGAATAAATTAATAAGAGACGGAACTGACTACTCATGGCACACAAAACATGGTACACAAAACAAGGGCACTGCTGCAGAAGCAACGATAAAAGCATCCACAAATTCAAAAGAACGCAAAAACCTCAAATTGGCGAAGTATTACTGAAGCTCAAAATATAGTGCAAACCTCAATGGGAGATGTTTTTAATGGTTTACGCAGCGAAACTCAGTCTCGAAATCTGACAGGAAGTCCAAAGAGATTCTGGCCATATGTAAAGTACTCTACCGTCAAGACACAATCAATGTGAAATGGTTTTCAAATACCGCTACCAGTCAAAAAATTTGTAGACTACTAAATTATTTGTTTAACGACATGTTTCGAGGCTATACCTCACCAATAGGCTATAGTGGCATTACAAAAACATTTAACATAAGTGTATACAGATATTAAAGTTTCTTTCCATGACTTGTGTGATCATCCAATGGAGAGGGAGATGAATAACCTAGTTAGAATCGATGTCACTTTTTATATTCATCTGTTGTTCACATGACAAATCTTATACAACGATCACTCACTTATAAAAATTTTCGTCTGAACAGCAGGCCAATATACAAAGTGACATCGCCTTTTAAGTGGTAATCCTTTTCTCACTCCACTGGATGATCACAGCAATCACGTAAAGAAACTTTTGCGTCTGTATACACTTACGTTAAATGTTTTTGTAATGCAAACATAGTCTGATTATGAGCTATCACCTCCAGACATGTCACTAAATAAATAATTTAGTAGTTAATTAATTCTGAAACTGTCAGCGGTATTTGAAAACCCTTTCATATTCTTGAAACAGTCACGGTCGATTAATGATCAATATGGCTTCAAATTATCACAATCAAAGCCTTCACTAAGCGATATTGTGGTGACGTACCAATGACAGTGCTGATAAAGCGGAATTATAAACATGGTTTTCCGAAATTTCTTCACCAGAAAGGACGACGTAATAATTTCATAATTCTAATGAAGAACAGCTGCCAAAATGTGAAACTTATAAGTATTTATCATCGGTGTAGCAAAGTAGCTTAATTAAGTCAATAAGAGCAAGGCCTCCGGTCCAGACAGTATATATTCATTTCACAGAATGCTGATGTAATAGCTCCGTATTTCACAACCGTATAAATCCGCTCGTTCGACAAAAGATCCGTACCTAAAGACTGTAAAGTTGCTCAGGTTACACCAGTAGTCAAGAAAGGAAGTAGAAGTAATGTGACGTATTGCAGATCCACATCGCTAGCGTCGATTTACTGTAGGTCTTTGGAACATATCCTGCGTTCGAATTACCTCGAGGAAAACGATCTTCTCATACGCAGTCAGCACGGATTCAAAAAATATCGTTCTTGTGAAACACAAGTAGCTTTTTTTCTCACGAATTAATGAATGTTATAGAGACGGGATCTCAAATTGATTACATATTTCTAAACTTCCAAGAGGCTTTTGATCTGTTCATTTCAAGCGGCCTTAGGCCAAATTGAGTGCATATGGAGTGTCGTATGCGACTGGATTCGTGATTTCCTGTCAGAAAGGTCATAGTTACCAGAAACTGAAGGAAAGTGACCGAGTAAAACAGAAATGTTTCCCAATGAAGTGTAACAGGCCCTCTGCAGTTCGTAGGTGACAATCTGAGCAGCCCTCGTAGATCGATTACAGAGGATGCTGTCATATACCGCCTAGTAAAGTCATATACCGTCTAGTAAAGTCATGTGAACATCAAAAACAATTGCTAAATGATTTAAACAAGATATCTGTATGGTACGAAAAGTCGATATCTGTACATTACGAAAAGTGACAATTAACGATATATAATGAAAATTGTGACGTCATCCACATGAATACTGAAAGGAATCCGTTAAATTTCGGTTACACAATAAATCAATGAAATTTAAAGGCAATAAATTCAACTCAATACTTAGAGCTTACAACTGAAAACGACTTACTGCAACGATTACATGGATAATGATGTGGGGAAAGCAAACCAAAGACCGCGTTTTATTGGGAGAAGACTTACAAGATGCAACAGGTCTACATCACACTTGTCCATCCTCTGGTAGAGTGCTGATGTGCGACATGGAATCGTTACCAGATAGGATTGACGAAGGACATAGAAAACAGAGAAGAGAATGTAACTCGTATGATACTCGAGTTGGAGTGGTAGTCATTAAGACAAAGGTGTTTTTCGTCGCGCCGAGATCTTCTTACGAAATTTTCATCTTCTACCTTCTCGTCCGAGTGCAAAAATATTTCATTGACACCCACTTACATAGGGAGGAATGATCAGTGTAATAACATCAGGGAATATTAAACCATGGCGGCTCATTGCACCATCGATAACTTCTACCTGGCGTCTCACCAGCGGGCGCGGTTTACTCTCTTCAGGGGTTACCGCAGCGTCACCTAGTCTTCAAAATCAGCTACTACAGTCACGTCTAGGGAGAGAGGCCTACGAAGAGCGCGGCGCCGGCGATTGAGGGGAGTTTTTGCACAGCGTGGAGCCGCTGTGGTGGTGTGTGGGATGGGAAAGAGGGGGGGGGGGGCGAGGGAGTAGTAGCAGTGCCTGGAGCGAGCGATGCACACCGGCTGTGGATCGGCACATCTTTTCCGGGTCTTTGTTCAGTCTTCGTCGCCAGGACTGGGCAAAAGGCAAGGTCTGGTTCGCTTAAGTTGTGCGCAACTAGTTGTTCAGCTCTGTGCACTGATTTCCCGCTTCCAAACTGTTTGAACAGATGTTCGTGTTTATGTTTCATTGAGTCATCTTGCACGCCTTGTTACTTGACCCTGTGCTTTTGCGAATAGTGTATTGCCCTGCCTGCTGTGTACGATTTGGAGGTAACTTGCCTTAATATGACTACGAAGTCTTTCACGACGGAGTCCTTACATAAAAAGTTCTCGGTTTACTTGCCGCGTCAAATTTGGATAACATCCCAGGCTTTCAATGACTACCTCCGTCGTCTTCGTCAGGGGTAAAACTGACTGTCGTGGACCGTTTCATCTTCATCTTTATTGATTTTCAATTCCCCCCGAAGGGGGCGGGCTGGCAGCAGCTTAGTACGCTGCTCTACAGCCTACAGACTTTTTTAAAAACGGAAGAAGAAAAGAAGCAAGAAAAAACAGGCGATAAAACGGTGACTTAAAGTCTAAAATGGCGGAAAAATGCGGAAAGTTAAAACAGAAAGCAAAACGGGTTGGCAATGTTAATAAAATACACAAGAATCAGACAAGTAACATAGTAGACACACAATTAAAAAACATGGCGACAGTTTGGCTTCTGTTCGCAAGAGATAAAAAATCACACCCAGGGACAGTATCATGGCCGTTCACAACACTTCCCTAAAGACACAACACGGAACATTCACTGTAAAAACACTCACTGTAAAACACTGCACGAAAAGGGCAGCACAAAGATGACACTCCCAAGCCAAAGGCGGATGGGGGGGGGGGGGGGACATGGAGGAGAGGGAAAAACAAGGAAGGAGGAGAGGAAAAAACGAAAAAGGAGGGGAACCAAGGAGGGAGAGGACTCATAAGGGGGGAGAGGGGCAGGGCAGAGGCAAGAGGGAATGAGAAGAGGCAGAGGAGGGGGATGCAAAAGGACTCGGGGGAGATAAGGGAGCAGAGAGAGGGGAGGTGGGGAAAAAAAGAGGATGGAAGGGGGGAAGAGGGAGCCCAGGAAAAGGACAGAGGAAAGGAGGGGGAGTGAGGATCAGAGTTGATAGGAGGGATAAATGGAGGGACAGAGGGCATCCTCCGGGAGGGGGAGTTGATGAAAGCCACCTTGGGAAAGGAGATGAAGGGTGTAGAGATGGAGGGTAAGGGGAACACAACAGTGAAGACGTGGCAAGGGGCGGGGCTGGGAGAGGAGAGGAGCAACCAGGGGCTGAGGGGGATCAAGGTGGCAGGAGGTGTAGAGGATGCGGATATGTTCGAGAAATAGGAGCAGATGGGGGAAACGAATGAGGTCATAGAGGATCCGTGTGGGGGACTGTCGTGGACCTTTTTTTTTATTGTTATTTTGAAACCTGTAGTACAGGCAGGCCTGCAGCAGCATACGACGCCGCTCTTTGGCCGGAGAGAAACACAGATATACAAATGAAGACATTTAGAGAAAATACATGGTGGACATATAGACGGAGAAAACACTTTTTAAAATACAAGGTGCTGTTTACGGGCGTAGAGTCTGAGATAAAATTGTTCAGACACTTGGACACAGACAGAAACGAAAACTGTCACACGTGAACGAAGGTGTACAAAACGAGGAACACTGAACCACTTAAGGACAAAACGACGGCACACACAGAACACGAGGCGTTGATCTCCGGTGTGTGAATGTTCACTAACCGTGTACGAGTCCGGGGACCTGCCAAAAGAGGAGGAGTGGGGGAGGGAGGGAGAGGGGAGAGCAGATGCCATGGGCAGGGGAGACAGGGGGAAGGGAGGAAGGGGGAGGGGAAGACTAGGGGAGGAGGGGTGGAGGGAGGGGATAGGGGAAAAGGAAAAGGAAGGGAGGGAGGGTGCCTAAAGGAAAGGACACAGGAAGTATGGGGGGGAGGATCAAAGTTGATAGGAGGGGTAGATGGAGGAGAGGAGGACATCATCAGGGAGGGGGAGCTGGTGGAAGCCACCTTGGGAGAGGGTAAGGAGGGTGGAGAGATGGAGACCGGGTGGGACATAGGAATACAGGTGCGGCAGCGGTCAGGGGTGGGAGAGGATGGGTGAGACAAGCGGATGAGGAGGATCGAGTTTGCGGGAGGTGTACAGGATCCATATCCTTTCAAGGAAAAGGAGGAGGTGGGGGAAGGGGATGAGATTGTACAGCATCCGCGTGGGGGAGGGGAGACGGTTGAGGAGATGGAGTTGGGAGCGTGCCTTGGCTTGGATTGTCCGGAGATGGGGAGTCCAGGAGAGGCGACGGTCGAGGGTGACGCCAAGGTACTTAAAGGTGGGAGTGAGGGCGATAGGACGGCCATAGATGGTGAGATAGAAATCAAGGAGGCGGAAGGAAGTGGTGGTTTTGCCTACAATGATCGCCTTGGTTTTGGAGGGATTGACCTTGAGCAACCACTGGTTGCACCAAGCGGTGAACTGGTCAAGATGGGATTGGAGAAGGTGTTGGGAGCGCTGCAGGGTGGGGGCAAGGGCAAGGAAGGCGGTGTCATCGGCAAACTGGAGAAGGTGGACGGGGGGTGATGGCGGGGGTCGTGGACCGGTGAGGCTACCACTTTTATAAGCAGTGGACGGGTTCTCATTGGCTGGATGAGGTCACGGTGAAAACGGCGCGTACCAAGGTGGCGGCCTCTATATCCATAGATTTTCTAGCGTGCTTTATCCAGCGTTGCTTGCAGCGCCATCCATCGCAACAGGCGGAGAACTGCGAGGAATGTGAGAAATCTCCCTCTGCACTCTTTCTTTATCAATTGCGCGCTTCCATGCATTGCTGAGTGCATAACCGGAGTCTCTGTTGAAATTATTTTCACAGAGTCTAGTTTCAACTGCTTCCCTGATGACAGAGTCCCAATAGTTTGAAGCGTGATCAAGTACTCTTGTTTCGTCGAATAAAATCTTATGTTTATTTAACAAACCGTGCTCAGCCACCGCTGATTTTTCTAGATACCTGTTTTTCAGGTGACGCTGATGTTCCACACAGCGATCGGCAACAGTTCTTATAGACTGGCCCACATAATTTTTGCCACACTCATAAGGAATGCTGTAAATTCCCGGTACTCTCAGGCCGAGATTATCTTTCACGGGTCGCAACATCTCCATAATCTTCCTGGGTGGCCGGAAGACGGGTCTGATTCCCTGCCGGCTCTGGACTCTGCCGATCTTTCTGGTAGTTGCACCGCAGAATGGTAGCCGCGCGATGTGTTGGTCCTCTTCATCTGTTCGAACAGCGACCTTCCTAGGTTTCTTCGCCAGAGTAGATCTGATATCACGATCGGAATATCCATTTTTTCTGAATACCGTCGTCAGATGGTTAATCTCGGAACCGAGATGATCCGTGTTCGAAATAGTCCTTGCTCTGTGTACCAAGGTGTTCAGCATAGCTCTCTTCTGAGCTGGGTGGTGAAAACTATGCGCGTTTAGATATAAATCTGTATGCGTCGGTTTTCTGTGCACAGAATGTCCGAGACGTCAATCCGATTTTCGCTCCACCAGCACATCTAAGAAGGGTAACCTCCCATCCTTCTCCACCTCCACTGTAAATCGTATGTTCTGATGTATACCATTCAAATGATCAACAAACTGCTGCAGTGCCTCGTTGCCATGTGGCCAGATACCTGAAGAAGCAGGATGGACGTAAGGGAGCACTGTTGAAAGCTCGTTCTTCAAAATACTCCATGAAGAAGTTAGCTAAGGCTGGTGACAGTGGCGAACCCATCGCTGTTCCGTCAGTAATTTCATAATATTTTCCACCGTACAAAAAATAGGAGGTCGTCAAAGTGTGTCGAAATAACTTCAGTATTTCAGGAGAGAAATGAGCAGCCAACAGTTTTAACGTATCTTCCACCGGTACCTTTGTAAACAAAGAGACCACATCTAGGCTGATCATGATGTCATTCGGACCTATCCTCATCTGCTTTATGATGTCAACAAACATTTTTGAGTTATTAATATGAGGGCTACAGTGGCCGACTATCGGTGCTAATAATTTGGTTAAGTATTTTGCCAACCGATATGTAGGAGACACAATAGCACTAACAATAGGTCTCAACGGGACCCCATCCTTATGGACTTAGGGTAGACCATATAACCTGGGTGGCCTTGGTGCTCGTGGTCGTAGATTGTTGACTAGTTCTTCTGGGAGGCCAGAGTTCTTCAGTAGCTCCCCTGGCTTCCTGCTGAGTGATGCTGAAGGATACCGTTTAAGAATCCGGTACGTGGCATGTTCCAGTAATATGGCCACTTTCTTATGATAATCGGTAGCATTGAGGATAACTGTGGCATTCCCTTTGTCGGCTGGTAGTACAACTAACTCTTCATCCTTCCCCAACGATTTCAATGCCAGTTTCTCCACTCTGCTTACATTGGACATAGGAGGCTTGGCTGTTGCTAAAATCCGACTAGTTTTGCAACTTACCTCATCTGCTGCCTCTTCAGGAAGGTGACGAACCGCTTGTTCTACTCCACTGATAATTTCGGCCACTGGTAGCTTTTGTGGAGCTGGAGAAAAGTTCAGTCCCTTACTGAGAGCTGAGATGGTGGCGTCATCAATTTCCTTGTTGGATTAGTTGATAACAGTGCGATGTGCGTCGCTGGACCCAGATATTCCTTTTCTCCAGTTTAGGCGCACAAATTTATCAGCCTGTTTTGCTGTAGTCTTGCTTAAATTAGCACGCTGATGTGCAGCCAAGGTCATGTCTACCCATTCCCAGTCCCATGGTGACAAAACTGCAGACAAAAGCAGATGGCAACGATATAAGGAGCGAGTGTTGGCGTCCAGCTCATACTGTGTATTCTCTCCCTGACGATCGCAAGACTTGTCTTCCGCAAAATTCTATTCACTGCAGCAGTTCGGATGTGATGTTTGACATCTGCGAAACTTGGTACAACCTCTTTGTCACGACAACGTTGAAGAAAAGCCAGATTACTCAGCAGCTGTGACTTGTCTTAGCCTGCTCGTTAGTGTTCTCTCAAAAAAAAAAAAATATTGCCACGGTTAATGCTGTTACGGTTATATAATGCCCCCAATTCTCACACATAGCTATATCAGGGGCCTACGCCCTACCTAGTTTTTTTTTTAAAGAAAACGGGGCGTTTGTTTAAAAATTCTTATGCAAGATAACCGATGCTCTTTGTTTTTATGTTTGTTTTAACGATGTTTTAGAAGTTGATGTGTAAGGTGTCAGGCAAATCCAACACCTTCCATGAAAACCCTGACATGATAAGCAAATCCAGTAGTATGTCACATAGCTCCGAATAAATCGTGACATTAAATTAACCAAAGTAATACGAGTAACGAGTGAGCAAATGGAATACCACAGACTAACACAAGAACGCCTAAATGCATGTCATACCTTCCAACCGTGAGACAGACGCAGTTCCGAGGGGAGAAACGAGAACAGAAGCCGAGGGCAGAACGGTGTTAAGCTAGAAGGCCCTACGATAAGGGACGGACACCCACGTCGCCAGCTAACCGCCAGGACCACCCCACAGCCCATGTTAAAAGCTAGAGCCCTCCAGAAGAACAGTATATATCTTACAATAACACTAAAAGGACCACACCAGTCGCAGGTTTTAGCGTGAGACTTTTTCACGTCTCTGTTACGTTGCAAACGTTAAAAACATTGCCCCACCACGAAAAGTAACCGCCAGGACCACCCCCAGGCCATGTCAAAAGATAGAGCCCTCCAGAAGAACAGTATAGATCTTACGATAACACCAAAAGGGCCACACCAGCTGCAAGTTTTAGCGTGAGACTTTTTCCGGCTCTCTTACGTTTCAAACTTTAAAAACATTGCCCCACAACGAAAAGTATAACGTTTCTCATTGGATGGACAGAATTTTTGTAGCCAGAGCTTAAGGTTAACATTGAGACCCTGATTGGTCAGATGAAAACACAGCCAGATAGTTTTTTTTAAACCAACTTCGGTAAATTGTAGTAAGGAGAAGTGAGGAGTACAGTTGCTTCCGAGACGGCGAGGTGCTGTGAGCTGTACCGTCCGCCGCCCCCTGACGAACACCGACAAGGTAATGAACGCACGCGATGCTGCATTTTTGAGCGCATAGGGCTTCACTCAGAACTGCAGAAGTCTCATCTGTTGCATCCCCTTTTTACGTAATACCAGTGTTGATCGTCAATTGCAGCTCATGGTATTCACATTTGCTACGTAAGTTAAAATCTAAAACGCGATGATTTTTCTGTTATATAATTATTGAGAAGCCACATCAGCAACTGTAATTTACAAGTTAGATAAGTAATTAAAGATTATTGAGGGTCACTGTAGACCATTTTGATAGTTTTCTCTTTTGTGAAACTTAATTTAAACCTAGATTATAGATGTGATATGGCATAAGTCATCCTTCGATCCATTGTAGAACTTGGAAACCCATTCAGGGAATATTCGTTCACATTTTTGTTGAACGCAGTTGGTTTTTATCATCCTGTATTAAAATATTTCCTTTTATCAATAGTGCAATTTATAAACAATGTTTTGTGAGCAGAATAAAATTTCCAATGGTAAACTTAACTGCTTTTTCGACGTTATTTTACCAGCTAACTAAAAATAGTAAAGCCTTGAACCCCTTCCACTAAATTTAGTTAGTATTAAGATTCTTTTACAGGGAGTGCAGTGGAGCTGACGCTGAAAGCATTAAGTATTTGGTTATATCATCGCTAGTCTCACTGAACTCTTCTGAACTCTACATGTCATGTGTGGTCTGGCGTCTCCTTACCAGCAACAGGTCCCAGGTTCAAACTAGTCAATTCCTTAAAAAACACGCTCAGAGCGTCGTTGTGCGAAAGTGGTAGGGAGACACGACTTAGAACAAACAGACACCACGCAGAATGTTAGAGATAGGCCTACTGGTATTACTATTATCCAGCCCTTTTAATCATTTTGTGAGCTCCAGCTAATGGTAAAACCCTAACGAGTTAATTATTATATTCCTCCCTCGAAGAAATTACAGCTCCCTTTCTGCATTCTCTACTAGCGAAGCTTGTTTCCTAGGGCATATCAACTTATTGGAAACAATCTGTAAGTGCAATTATGGTTAAACCTTAACTTTACTTGCAATACTCCAGTAAGAAATTTATCTTTCTTATTTGTTAACAGCACTTACTAAGTTGCCAGGAGAGTGTTCCGTGTCGGTGGCTTCTTACCGCTTGGGCTTGCCTTACTTCAGCCGTGTGCACTGCTCTCGAGCATTTCCTAGCCCGGCTAACTATACTACTAGCCATTAAAATTGCTACACCAAGAAGAAATGCAGATGATAAACAGGTATTCATTGGACAAATATATTATACTAGAACTGACATGTGATTACATTTTCACCCAGAACAACCACCTCAGGCCGTAATAACGGCCTTCATACGTCTGGGCATTGAGTCAAACAGAGCTTGGATGGCGTGTACAGGTACAGCTGCCCATGCAGCTTGAACACGATACCACAGTTCATCAAGAGTAGTGACTGGTCTGGAGGTGATAGCTCATAATCGGACTATGGTTGCATTACAAAAACATTTAACGTAAGTGTATACAGACGCAAAAGTTTCTTTACGTGATTGCTGGGATCATCCAGTGGAGTGAGAAAAGGATTACCTAGTAAAAGGTGATGTCACTTTGTATATTGGCCTGCTGTTCACATGAAAATTTTTATGAGTGAGTGATCGTTGTATAAGATTTGTCATGTGAACAGCAGATCAATATAAAAAGTGACATCGATTCTTACTAGGTTATTCATCTCCCTCTCCATTGGATGATCACAGAAGTCATGGAAAGAAACTTTAATATCTTTATACACTTATGTTAAATGTTTTTGTAATGCCACTATAGCCTAATGGTGAGGTATAGCCTCGAAACATAATTTAGTAATCAACAAATTTTGTGACTGGTAGCGGTATTTGAAAACCTTTTCGCATTGATTGTGTCTTGACGGTAGAGTACTTTACATATGGCCAGAATCTCTTTGGACTCCCGGCCAGATTTCGAGACAGAGTTTCGCTGCGTAAACCATTAAAAACATCTCCCACTGAGGTGTGCACTATATTTCGAGCTTCAGTAATACTTCACCAATTTGAGGTTTTTGCGTTCTTTTAAATTTGGGATGCTTTTATCCTTGCTTCTGCAGCAGTGCCCTTGTTTTGTGTGCCATGTTTTGTGTGCCATGAGTAGTCAGTTTTGTCTCTTATTAATTTATTCGTTGTAATCTCTCCATTGTTTACCATCTCATTTCTCTTAATGTAACCCCCATCTGGTCTACACGTTCGTAGTTAGTTCGGAAGGAATGGAGGCTGTCTATTACTGTATGTGTAATCACAAACTAGATTTATGACTTTAAGAATGGGTGGTGTCTGTTTTTTCGGACATATCCGAAAAAACAGACACCACACACTCATAGAATTGATACGCCTATCTGGGAAATGGATCCACTTCTTCAGTGCATATGCAAAAATACGTGCGACCTCCTGCGGGAATCTCAGAGTAGCGAACACTGAGTCAATGGACAGGGACTGCGGTCAGATCCAGCTGGTTGAATGTTGATCGGCCATGAGGCGTGCAGAGATAGTCCGCGCAGTTCCGATAACGCTGTGTCCCCGATGGTGATGTGGTTAAGGCACTTGAGTAGCAACTAGGAGATCCTGGGTTCGAATTCCAGTGCGGTACGTATTTTCGCTCATCGTTGCTGATTCCGCGTAATGTGCCGCCGCAGCTGACAGCAGTGATCCCCTTCAATTTACATAGACTTACGGCATTGTTGACGGGCTATCTAGAAATTTTTTGCATTGCTGTCACAAGTAAAGAAGGCGTGTTTTTCAGTTTTTAAACTGGTATGGTCACCATCAGTCTGGGGGCCATTGAGAACAGCGTGGTGAATGATGTCTATCGTTCCAAGTGCAGTAGTATTACTGTTAACTGATGGTGGAAGTTGCAAGCGCAAAATTTCGTTGAAATTTGAGGTAAACACCGACTTCTACAGTGCACGAAGACTATTTGATATGCCAAAAACGGTCAACCAACCTTCAGATAAACCAGGGCAATCAGATTGAAGTCGCCACGATATTTTATGATCGGTGTTGTTCTGCTGCTCAACGACAGCGTACAGCAGTTGAGCCATTGCGCTGTATAGGAATGAAAAAATTTGTGATCCTATCGACCACACACCTTGCAGGTTCTTGGAGAGTTCGTCTAATTAAGCACTACTCTGGAACACTATCAGAGGGAGTACTTTATGTCATGCGTGTGACTTCTTTGGCATGGGAAAAGAGGACATGATTTAAAAGCAACGAAAGTTATTAACAAAAATTTTGATTGGCCGTACTCAAAACACGCGCTGGCCAATGAACGAAATCGAAATTCAGGGTTTAATGTTCCATCAGTGACGAGGTCATTAGAGACGGAAAAAAAGTTTAGACTGGGGAAGGAAGGTGTAACGTTGCGAGTGGTGCGTCTGTTGTACAAGGTATTCGAAACTGGAGGGTTTTATTGAGCATCATGTAGCTCGTAATTTGCCATGAGGTGGTTGTATCAGGTAGACGAGCAACCGTTGGTAAGTGCTCCTAGTCGCATCTGTGAGTCACAACAGGAGATGAAAGCAGTTGTCCAGTGGGCCACTGAGTGGATGCAACGTGGACTCCACGTGACGGTTACGGAAACTGTACCCCTGCATGCTTCTGAATACCAAGCAATATTACCAAAGCCTGACTGTACCAAAACTAAGCCGGCCGGAGTGGAACCGCCCGACCGCTGCGGTCGCAGGTTCGAATCCTGCCTCGGGCATGCATGTGTGTGAAGTCCTTAGGTTAGTTAGGTTCAAGTAGTACTAAGTTCTAGGGGACTGATGACCTCAGCTGTTAAGTCCCATAGTGCTCAGAGTCATTTGAGCCATTTGAACCATTTGAACCAAAACTAAAAGTTTCGAATGTTCACTAAAAGCACGAAAATCACTTCCAGACGTGATACAGGAATTCCGATGTCAGCACTGAAATCGCAAGAAGTATACGAATTTAGTACAATTGTTATGTTCCATAACCATAAACCAAATATTAACGAAGGTATTAACACTTATGTGTAAAAATGGCTGTAACAACGGTAGTAAAAGCGACAGAGATGCTCCATATGTGTACGATACACTAATGGATAGGCCTTGAAGTCAGCTTTACAATGTCCATGTTTATCTTAATATTGAAGAGTCAAGCTAATTGTTATATGTAATCTATTTAATATTTATTTACTTTGTGTCAAGCAACGCGTTCTCCATAGTGCATCATTAGGAATGATTTATGATATAATTCCGAATTTTCTTATGTTTTTAATAACTTTGCGTTTGTAAGACAGATATTTGAGTAGCGTAGTACAGCACTGGCAACCTGAATGAAGTTATGAGTTTTATTAGCTCTTGTCGTTCCGTTATGCGATGCGTAAAATATAAATCATTGCTGAATATTCTGTAACGTTTAACGTGTAATCAAGTAATATTTGTCCAAAAATTGTCTATAAACGTATATTACGTACGTGAAGATTGTAAAATTTGCTCTTAGTAGAAAGGTAGCTTACTTGACTGTAGTGACAGGTCGTGTGACAGAAGCGTTTAGTAGGCAAGCAGAACACTGATAGTGATCTTGTAACGTTCGTGTGTAGTTGGGTAGGGCTGGTAAGATTTGTTAAGCCTGTGAGCAATATTTGTTTGATTGACAGTATGGAGATGTTCATCTAACCAAGACTTAGAAAATATTTTGACAACGAGTGCTAGTATAGCTGTCAATGCTTTGCTACGGTAATTTGATTCTTGTATATAACGTTGAGTGAACCTACTGAACATTAGGAATTTTATTGGATTATGAGTGATTTAGGTGCAGTGCAAAATGCTTTTGGCTTACATTCGCTGTTGCCTGCGATCGCTCTGCGTGTTCTGTTAGGTCAGTTAATAAATTTCTTATTGAAATGTGTGTTTAAAAGTTAGCCTTATAAGGCCACCATTAAAAGTAATTTGTGTCAGATCTGAATAAATAGATAATAAACTTCTGTGGTTGAGCTACGTCATTATCGTGGGGGATCATTCCTTTCTCTTTTCCTTTATTTGATAATCTATTCACATATTTATCTGGTTTTATAAAATATCCACTGATTATCTGCTAGGTATGTCATATGAGTAATCGATTCTTCTATAAGGGCTTAAAGCAATAGTGCCCAGTCGAACTCCTAATTTAAAGATGAGCCCTATACAGATTTAAGGCTCTGTACTCACTTTCTGTTGGTTAGCTAACAACAAATTCATCTCAACTGACGATTAATTTCACAGTATTTATCAGTTACCAAAAAACCTCACTAAAGTTGTATAAGGAAGAACTGGAAGGATATAAGCTATACCTTTAACTAATTTAGGATAACCATGGGAATCCTATATTTGGATGACCCGAAGGGGGTGTGAGCTGTAATACTCGAGAATATGGTTCCATTGGTTTACTACTGCGCCATGCCATTCTGCAGCTGACCAATCAAAAGGAAGGAAATACCTATAAAAGTTTTTCACCGAACACAAGGGGGACAAGGGATTTCGGTGCACTCTTACTGTGGGACGCTGTAAATGAAACACCTCAACTCTTTCTCGCAATTCCCTTAAGGTTACGACCTTGAGCATAACGGATGACGAACAGTCAGTGTCACCGCTTTCAGATGTCTGGTTTATTGCAGTCCAGCTACAGGCTTCTCGCACATCTCGAGGTACTGGTGTTTCACGTGCACTGGATGAAAGCAAAGAATTATCCAATTCCATTACGCCATCCATACATCTCCTAGTAATGGAATGTAGTAATGTATAACTGTAAAAGTCCGGCTGACAATTTACATTTCTCTCAGAGTACTTAAGATTTCGTAAAGTTACAATTCGATGCTGAATAACAGAATAATTATATATTTTAAATCTTAGTATGTGGAGGAAAGATGTCAGTTGTTTTCGTTTAAGCGTTTGAGAGAAAGAGTAAGGTGATTTTCTGTATTGTGACTCATATCAATTTGGTTATGATCCAAAGTGGATAATTCGTGTAAAAACAAAAGCAACAGTAACATTCTTTAGTTGTATTTCTACTACTATTGTCATTGATTTAAAATGGTATTCTGAGTTGTGTTACATTCGGTAGTATGCCTCATTACCATTTTCATACAGAGCGATGTGGCGCAGTGGTTAGTACATTGGACTCGCATTCGGGAGGACGACGGTTCAAATCCGAGTCCAGCCTTCCTGATGAAGGTTTTCCATAATTTCGCTAAATCACTTGAGAAAAATTCCGGGATGGTTCCTTTGAAAGGACACGGCCGACTTCCTGCCCCATCCTTCCCTAATCTCATGGGATTGATGAACTCGATGTTTGGTTCACTCCACCAAATCAACCAACCAAACATTATCCAAACTTAGTGGACAACATGTAACAAAAAATATGACTACATCTACATCTACATTTACATCTACATGATTACTCTGCAATTCACATTTAAGTGCTTGGCAGAGGGTTCATCGAACCACAACCATACTATCTCCCTACCATTCCACTCCCGAAGAGCGCGCGGGAAAAACGAACACCTACACCTTTCTGTTCGAGCTCTGATTTCTCTTATTTTATTTTGATGATCATTCCTACCTATGTAGGTTGGGCTCAACAAAATATTTTCACATTCGGAAGAGAAAGTTGGTGACTGAAATTTCGTAAATAGATCTCGCCGCCGAAAAACGTCTTTGCTTTAATGACTTCCATCCCAACTCGCGTATCATATCTGCCACACTCTCTTCCCTATTACGTGATAATACAAAACGAGCTGCCCTTTTTTGCACCCTTTCGATGTCCTCCGTCAATCCCACCTGGTAAGGATCTCACACCGCGCAGCAATATTCTAACAGAGGACGAAGGAGTGTAGTGTAAGCTGTCTCTTTAGTGGACTTGTTGCATCTTCTAAGCGTCCTGCCAATGAAACGCAACCTTTGGCTCGCCTTCCCCACAATATTATCTATGTGGTCTTTCCAACTAAAGTTGTTCATAATTTTAACACCCAGGTACTTAGTTGAATTGACAGCCTTGAGAATTGTACTATTTATCGAGTAATCGAATTCCAACGGATTTATTTGGAACTCATGTGGATCACCTCACACTTTTCGTTATTTAGCATCAACTGCCACCTGCCACACCATACAGCAATCTTTTCTAAATCGCTTTGCAACTGATACTGGTCTTCGGATGACCTTACTAGACGGTAAATTACAGCATCATCTGCGAAAAACCTAAGAGAACTGCTCAGATTGTCACCCAGGTCATTTATATAGATCAGGAACAGCAGAGGTCTCAGGACGCTTCCCTGGGGAACACCTGATATCACTTCAGTTTTACTCGATGATTTGCCGTCTATTACTACGAACTGCGACCTTCCTGGCGGGAAATCACGAATCCAGTCGCACAACTGAGACGATACCCCATAGGCCCGCAGCTTGTAAACTAGCTTCTCAAACTTGATAGCATAAGAAATTTGTCACACTTAAAGTCTCCTAACAAAACACACCAACGCTACAGACTTTCTGGCCGCATTGCGCAACAACAACACAGCTCTATTGCGCACACCCAAAGTCCAGTGAGATATTCGTTACACTCTTATGTGTCATTATGCACTCCATTGGCTGTACACTTGCACCCGAGTCCAACATTCGTATTCAAGCCATGCAGTAAACAAAAGTCCACAATGATTTAAAAAGTCGTCTTGGTTATCGCCTTCAACCATAAGCCCTACAAGCTGGGAATACTTCCAACAACAATCAATACCTTAGAGAAGTTGTTGACGCCGTTGTTGAAGCCTTTCTTTCAGGATTCCACAGTATTATACTCTAGTAAGAAATTACACTGCTGTGTGGAGCTCAGAATTAATGAGTTTCCGTTTGACCACAGAAAGTGAATTGTCGTTCTCATGCCAGTTTCCTGGAGGTATCGTGTACGGTTCACAAAGCTTACAGTCTGTCGGAAACTGATCAAATGGTTTCCTCAAGAATCCAACATAACTGAGTCGTACAAATCAAGAGCAACATGGCAATTGCCTAAAAGGCGTCAAACGCCTCTTGCTTTGAAAAGCTGAGGCGCAAAAACCGTTGTTTCGCGTTATCTCCGCATGATAATGATTTTGTGGCCTTTATTTGTACTTATTTATGACGATTACTTACGTGTGGCATCTGTTTTACGTATGTTATCTGATTCCTTGATAGAGCTTTGAGTTTTAGTCCACATGTGTCATCTTGATAGAATACAGATTTACCAAGCAATGAAAAATGGTAGTTTTAAAAGAAATATAACTAACTATGAACAGATAACTTTTTTGTTTTACATTTTTTATGCAACATGGTTCATTATATGCAGTAACTGCACATGTGTTGGTTTACTGAACTAAGACCTGTGATTACCTTCTGTGCTGATGTTTGGAATAAAACAGCTTATCGGTTACAGTTATTAACATCTCAGAATTAATTTAGAGTGTCGTCTGTTGCAGTGTATATTTTATCGAAGTCTTCTAGTAACTTTTTTGAAGGTGATTGCCAAAAGCTATTTCCGGATTTTTTAAGTGTATGACACACATTTATAGTTATGTCATAATTTGTTTTGAGCAGTTTGTCTCTACCTTGATGATGGTGTAATCTGAAATCCCTAGTTATAATAAGACAGTTAAACCGCATCTTTAAAAATTTGGGAAACAGTTGTACCTTTTAGCTTCTGCTAGCTGGTCATCTTCAGCCTTTCATTATCTTGCTTTTGAGCAGTTTGTCTCTACCGCTGTCCAGTTTAACACATTCTTGTAACAGGTTGTCCGCTGTTTCATAGCCTTCGATGCATGATGACATGACGTCATTGGTTATTCCGAACTGATGATAATTAGCTCTCATTTTCTCGGGTTCCGTTAGCATTGCTGTAAAGTTGGAAGAGGTTAGTAATTTAAAGTTCAACATTTTGTGCACTTTCATTTGTAACTATTATCTTAGCTTTGGGCGTCAACATTCTTCCTCCCATTACTATAGTGCTAATTTTCGTGATATTTACATCATGGAGGTTCCGGAAGGTTTGTGGGAGCTAACTTGGTCTAGCGTTCAGCTGATCTGCCAGTTTATTAATATATGTGTCTGTATGAGTTTCAACAAAAGGAAATCCTATAATTCAGTTTCATTCAAACCTAATTACTTGTTTTCAGTTAGACTCTTATGGAACTGTGCATTTCTCGGGGAATATAGTGTTTTGCTATCAATCAGTATGCCTGCCTTTGTTTATAAGCCGTCTCATGTGTTATGCTTGGCGAAAATGTGTTAAAGCGTAAGACGTTCCACATGATAATTTAAGCAGTCTTATCCAATTTTATATTTCATAACATCGGCTTTTTTCTCGGTTAAATTTGCTTGTTCTTATCCTACCCCTTCGTCGCTTGTACTCCCGTCATTGTATACATGCATTACGTGCTGCCTCCCTTTATTAATATAATTAAGAACTTCGATATCACCTGGATGAGAGCAGTTTTCATAATTAATCAAGTTTGACTGATGTTTTCCTATGTAACAGTATTGTATCCAATCACTCTCTGTTTGATTTTAATTGTGGTTGTTGTTGTCGTAATTCTCAGTTCAAACACTGGTTTGTCGAAGCTCTCCATGCTAGTCATTCTTTCGCAAATCTCTTCATCTCTGCATAATCGATGCAGCCTACATCCACTTTAACCAGCCAACTGAAGCCAAGCAATGGATTTCACAAACGCTTTCAACACTGTCGACTTTGAGATCCTACTTGCTAAACTCACAAGTCAAAATTTTTCGTCAAGTATTGAGCAGTTTCTTACATTTCACCAACAGTGTGTAACGATTGAAACAAAAAGCTCATAATGGAGAGGTGTTGTATCAGATGTTGCACAAGGATCAGTATTGGGTCCATTACTCTTCTCATTATACGTTAATGATGTGTCAACTTTTCTCTCCCACTTCAAGTATTACCGACACGCCAACGACGTTCAGTTATATCTAAGTGCGAGTCCAATCAACCAGTGGACAACCACGCAGCGTGGGAATGCCGATTTACTTTCCTACCAGCGCGGACACGGAGCATAGGTTGGAAACGTAACCCATCTAAAATTCGAGCAATCTTAGTCGCACACGAAAGACTTATTACCCCTCAGTTTAGAGAATCTCTTCCACCATTAATCCTAAACGGCACGGAAGTAACCTTTCCTTCTGCTCCAAAGAACCTAGAGATAATTATGGGCCATCACTAAGGCTGAAAGGAACACACAACTGCAGTCTTTATACACAGGGTGCAGCAAAATTATGTCACGAAATTTTAGCCCTGGATAGCTGATGCCAGTAGGAACCAAAATTACTAATTTTGTGTAGGTCGACAACGCACCATTTTTAAACTACGGAAACTAGGCGCTACACGCTCCGATTGGCCATGGGATTGCCCTGTTTCCGTCAGCGCTATGGTTGTTGGAGCGCGTGGCGGCAAGTTTCCGTAGTTTACAAATGGTGCGTTGTCGACCTTGTACAGGGCGTTAGAAAAAGGTACGGCCAAACTTTCAGGAAACATTCTTCACACACAAATAAAGAAAAGATGTTATGTGGACATGTGTCCGGAAACGCTTAATTTCCATGTTAGAGCTCATTTTAGTTTTGTCAGTATGTACTGTACTTCATCGATTCACTGCCAAGATTTCATACGGGATACTCTACCTGTGCTGCTAGAACATGTGCCTTTACAAGTACGATACAACATGTGGTTCATGCACGATGGAGCTCCTGCACATTTCAGTCGAAGTGTTCGTACGCTTCTCAACAACAGATTCGGTGACCTATGGATTGGTAGAGGCGGACCATTTCCATGGCCTCCACGCTCTCCTGACCTCAACCCTCTTGACTTTCATTTATGGGGCATTTGAAAGCTCTTGCTTACGTAATCCCGGTACCAAATGTAGAGACTCTTCGTGCTCGTATTGTGGACGGCTGTGATACAATACGCCATTCTCCAGGGCTGCATCAGCGCATCAGGGATTCCATGCGACGGAGGGTGGATGCATGTATCCTCGCTAACGGAGGACATTTTGAACATTTCCTGTAACAAAGTGTTTGAAGTCACGCTGGTACGTTCTGTTGCTGTGTGTTTCCATTCCATGATTAATGTGATTTGAAGAGAAGTAATAAAATGGGCTCTAACATGGAAAGTAAGCGTTTCCGGACACATGTCCACATAACATATTTTCTTTCTTTGTGTGTGAGGAATGTTTCCTGAAAGTTTTGCTGTACTTTTTTGTAACACCCTGTATATACAGCCTTTCTAACTTAAAAAGGAGCTCGTAGGCACACTAATACTCCCCATACGTGACTACTGTTATGCAATTCTTCAAGAACTTTGGTACGAGGGATTACGCAGATTGGAGCTGGCGATGAATGTTTGTGTACGATACATCAGTGACATTCGCTCTTCCGATCATATCACAGCAGCCCACGAACAATTATCATGGCTACGTGCTAATAAACGTAGAGACTATCACACACTATGTCTGCTCTGTTGCCTATTCGATCACTGCACTCCCTACTATTTCTATTCAACTCTTAGGGAGTGTGCTCCAGGCCGAGACGTGCCGGATTGGGCAGGGACGTGCCTGGATATCTACATCTACATCTGCATCCATACTCCACAAGCCACCTGACTGTGTGTGGCGGAGGGTACCTTGAGTACCTCTATCGGTTCTCCCTTCTATTCCCGTCTCGTATTGTTCGTGGAAAGAAGGATTGTCGGTATGCCTCTGTGTCGGCTCTAATCTCTCTGATTTTAAACTCATGGTCTCTCTGCGAGATATACCCAGTAGGGAGCAATATACTGCTTGACTCCTCGGTGAAGGTGTGTTCTCGAAACTTCAACAAAAGACCGTACCGAGCTACTGAGCGTCTCTCCTGCAAAGTCTTCCACTGGAGTTTATCTATCATCTCCGTAACGCTTTCGCGATTACTAAACGATCCTGTAACGAAGCGCGCTGCTCTCCGTTGGATCTTCTCTATCTCTTCTATTAACGCTATCTGGTACGGATCCCACACTGCTGAGCAGTATTCAAGCAGTGGGCGAACAAGCGTACTGTAACCTACTTCCTTTGTTTTCAGATTGCATTTCCTTAGGATTCTTCCAATGAATCTCAGTCTGGCATCTGCTTTACCGACGATCAACTTTATATGATCATTCCATTTTAAATCACTCCTAATGCGTACTCCCAAATAATTTATGGAATTAACTGCTTCCAGTTGCTGACCTGCTATATATAGCTAAATGATATGGGATCTTTCTTTCTATGTATTCGAAGCACATTACACTTGTCTACATTGAGATTCAATTGCCATTCCCTGCACCATTTGTCAATTCACTGTAGATCCTCCTTCATTTCAGTACAATTTTCCATTGTTACAACCTCTCGATATACCACAGCATCATCCGCAAAAAACCTCAGTGAACTTCCGATGTCACCCACAAGGTCATTTATGTATATTGTGAATAGCAACGGTCCTATGACACTCCCCTGCGGCACATCTGAAATCACTCTTACTTCGGAAGACTTCTCTCCGTTGAGAATGACATGCTGCGTTCTGTTATATAGGAACTCTTCAATCCCGTCACACAATTGGTTTGATAGTCCATATGCTCTTACTTTGTTCATTAAACGACTGTGGGGAACTGTATCGAACGCCTTGTGGAAGTCAAGAAACCCGTGTCTATGGCCCTCTGAGTCTCGTGGACGAATAGCGCGAGCTGGGTTTCACACGATCGTCTTTTTGTATTGCGTTGTTCACACTGGCGGTGGGGCCGCGCCGGTACGCCGAGAACGAAACCGCGCCGCGCCGGCGAAATCCCGAATGTTTAATATTAAGTTCGTGTATAAGTTGTAATGTTTTTCCATAAGTTTAATAAACGTAACATATACACATAAGAGACCTTCGTCATCTCTAATAAATTCTGCTTCACTATTTATAACAGTATGCCAACACTGTAGTAACTTTTAGATTCCACGACTATAGAAATTACGTGGTTCTTAGGCGAAGAACTCGTCCAGCCACGTTCAGAGCGCATTTTCATCCGGAAAGAATGTTCCTTGAAGCTTATCAACAGAGAGCGGAAAAGATCAAAATCTGAGGGCGCAAAATCAGATGCTTACGGTGGGTGCGGAATGACTTCCCTAACGAACTCCAGTAGAGTGCTTTTGTCAGTCTAGCAGAAATCGGGCGGACCTTATCGTGGAGTAGTATCACTTCACGCAGTTTTCCTGGTCGTTGTTTTTTGATTGCGTCTCCAAGACGTCTCAGTTATTGACAATAACCGCCGCTGTTACACCAGATGCATAACATTATTTTTGTGGATGCACGCAGGTCTTTGTACGGGGAGCTGCTGCTTTGTATGGGCTCAACAATTCGTTTTTTTCCTTATGTCGCTTAAAGACACTGTTGTTCACCACCAGTAACGATACAGGATGGGAATGCTTAGCGACGTTCACCAGCTGATTGATGACAAGCAAGCGCGGATGCATATATGACCACCCGTTGATTTTTATGATTTTGGCTTAGAGCATGCTGTACCCATACACCCGATTTTTGAACCTTCCCCGTTCCATGCAGATGTCGCACGATAGTGGAATTACCATATTTCATCACATTTCCCAGTTATCTAGTATAATGACGCGGATCATTGTACATTAATGCGTTCAAATGATCTTCATCAAAAGCCGAACGTCTGCTGAACGTGGGGAGTCACTAAAGTCGAAACGATCCACGTTAAAACGAGAAAACTATTTTATTTTCTTGCTGTGCTCTGTCCAAAGGCATTATCCACATACACGGCACAAATGTTCCTGACTGCCTCCGCTGCTGTCACCCCTCTGTTGAACTCAAACAGAAGAATATGTCGGAGATATTCCGATTTCTCACTTGGCGCTCAATTTTCTAGCGTCTACAACTATATTCACTACCTCCAAATGACAAAATGAAAATATCTGTAATCAAACAGCAACAGTGAACTACAAACAAAAACAGACAACCGTTAAATAAACCAATAGCAATAGTAATACCAACATGAAAAACAAAAACACTACGAACTTATGCATCAACCCAATATTTCCGGCGTTAACCGGCGGCCAGTGCAAGCCGCTGGAGATACAGTTCAGCTTCTGTAGTGAAAGCTATCAGATGTCTCACGTCTGTTTCCATCAGCAGAGTAACACAAAATGTTAATCACCGGCTGGGGTGGCCGAGCGGTTCTAGTCGCTACAATCTGGAACCGCGCGACCGCCACGGTCGCAGGTTCGAATCCTGCCTCGGGTATGGATGTGTGTGATGTCCTTAGGTTAGTTAGGTTTAAGTAGTTCTAAGTTCTGGGGGACTGATGACCTCAGACGTTAAGTCCCGTAGTGCTCAGAGCCAGTTTTCGAAAATGTTAATCAGCCTCTGTCACTGTATCCTTTCCGTCAGTAATTGTCTTTGTGCATGAAAAACACATCGTTATTTTTATTTGTTTAAGTATTTTTAAGTAAAGAATAAATTTCTTTAAATTCCTTAAAATTTGAGTGGTGGAACAACCACAAGTATTAGCTACGTATCAAAATACTTTCTTCTTTATATGATATTACTTAATGGAAAGCTTTCTGTGATACCTCGAATTGATTACAACATATTAGTACAGCCCATGTTACGTGAACCAGTGTGTGTAACGTTTTTACGTACACCATCTCTTCGTGCATGTGTGCGTCCCTCTCCCCCATCACACAGACATTTAAACTGTTATGTGTTCATGCATGATATGCACGATGCCATACAGGGAGGGAAAAACATCCCCACCAGATGTAAATGCGTTGCCAAGTCGTGCACTTTAGTATTATCTGTTGTTTGTGACATATTTGCGCAGTGTCCTTACCCCAATGGATATAGAACAACATGTAAATGAAACTAAGTTGTATCTGCGTCATTGGTATTAGAGATTGGTTAATTTCCACATTATGAAACAAAGTGATCAAGGAATGTGTTTCAGATGGGAAGCAAACATGAAATTACTTTCCTTTATAACCTATTTTACTGTATTTACGTCAAAATGTTATGCACCTAACACATAGTAAATGCTAAGAGTTTTGTATTCTAAACTGTGTTCGAAAGGTTACTTAATTATTTTAATTAGCATTTTAACGAAATATACAACAAAAGTTTATGTGAGAGTTTTTTAGCGTAATGCGTAATTCCTGTTTACTGGGTATCACCTGTTTGCATATTAGTATTGTTACAATACTTTTCAGCTTCAGTATTACATCCTTCCCTGTTCATGACAATATTATGAAGTAGAAAAATGCACTAAACTATGTGATTAGCTACGTCAGTTGGTGTTTCAACTGCCTTCCTCAGTAGTCTCGATTTGCAGACGCATTCAACAAAATTTCTTACTCTGGAATGCATGTAGTTGTATAGGATCTCTTCGTTGTCAAAATTTCTCCAAAAATAGCATATGGTAGTCATGAGACAGTCCTTGAAGTTTAGTTGGTGGTGGTACTAACAGCTTCCAATTCGCAAGCTTCTTTACAACATACTTCCTTTAAACACGCCTCCATCAAACTGTCTACCTTAGGCACCAAGATCTATAGCTATACACTGTAATTCGCTTTAGTAGCTGCTTGAAGTACTATTGAATAATGCTGTCTGTAATAGTATAACATGCCACCACGAAGTTTAGGACATCGGACTCTTATGTGATTCCCGTCTACACATGCTATGCAGTTTGGGAAACCCGCTCTTGCATGCATATAATTCGTAATTTCTTTAAATAGAGTAACAGTTAGCATTGGTAAATTAATTGGAGCGATTGACTCGCAAATGGCCATACAAACGCCTTTCACCACCAATGATACAGTCGACATTCCTATTCGGAATTATGATGGTCGTGTATGGTACGAGACGTCTATGGACAAATACTTCAGGAAAATTTGTTTCTCGAAAATTTCGATATGCAAAGGATTGCTACAGTTTAGTGTATACATCAGACAGTTACCTATCCCATCTAATTCCACACTTCTCTAGCAATAAATAATTAAAGAAGAATATTTTCTTACACCCTTCTATTACTCTTTCAGTTAAAATGATGAAAATGAAATGGAGACACCTTACACACTAGTATAGGGAAGAACTTTAAAAAATTGGCAAATTGAGGTTATGTGAACCAGGAAAAAGCGCACTTTGTTTTGGTTTCACGAAATGCATTTCATAAAAGATATTTTGGTTCCAGGAGCTGTGCACAGTTCATTGCCAGCAGAAACGGAACCAGCGAGCCGGACTGCATTAATTCAAGTACTTTCACCTTTCAGTGACACTCTGTCACAAGATGTAGGCGATCAGCGATCATTCTGAGATGTCGTCATTAGATGCAGTGTGTGGGCATAATTTTGAAGAATTTTTAAGGCTTGATTCGAAAAATACAAAGGACAAATTAGCTGTGACGAAATTACACCAAGACATTATCCAAAATGTCGATACTAACCACTTTCTGATTAGCTTCAGGAGCACGATATACTCCCTTTTTCTTCAAATGCAAATGTCCGTAAAATTTAAGATGCAAGAGTTTTTGTATAATGAATTGAGGGCAATGAGTCCAGTACAAAGTTCTCCTACAAAACAATGACTGTGAACTAATTCAACTTACTTCATCATTATGTTTCATGATTCAGTGATGACCACTTTTAAAGAGCGTAACTGAGCACTGGCATAATTCCCCTACGAAAGATGTTAATTTATTTCTTTGTGCAGTATTTTACATTTGGCTTAGGGAACTGCTTTACATATATTACGTCTGTTTTAAAGAAGCTGTAAGGTCCATGTATTTCTTACGAACTTCTTGTACTCACTTTTGACGCCAACAGAAAGCGCCATTCCATATATCTTATGTATGTTTCGTAAACGAGTTATAATATTCATGTACTTCTTATGAACATCTTGTCCTTACTTTTGACGCCAAAACAGACGCCTTCCGTTAGATATTATGTGTGTTCTTTTTACATCTCTTTTATTTTTATCACCTATTATAAATCTTTTTTTCATTTGTATTTACTTTAACTATCACTATGTTTTATCTTATTGTTCTTTGCTGTACTTTCAAATATGTGAACGCCGCCTAGAGGAGCTTCCGTCCTATTTGTCAGTCTCAAATAGTGTGCGCACACGAGGTCATGTGTACACGGCCAATACAGTTTGTATACCAAAGCTTTCGAAATGTGGTGCTACAGGAGAATGCTGAAGATTAGATGGGTAGGTCACATAACTAATGAAGAGGTATTGAATAGAATTGGGGAGAAGAGGAGTTTCTGGCACAACTTGACAAGAAGAAGGGAGCGGTTGGTAGGACACGTTCTGAGGCATCAAGGGATCACAAATTTAGCATCGGAGGGCAGCGTGGAGGGTAAAAATCGTAGAGGGAGACCAAGAGATGAATACATTAAGCAGATTCGGAAGGATGTAAGTTGCAGTAAGTACTGGGAGATGATGAAGCTTGCACAGGATAGAGTAGCATGGAGAGCTGCATCAAACCAGTTTCAGGACTGAAGACCACAACAACAACATTGTGGCCCTATCTAAGCATACCTGCCAGCCTTTGCCAAAGGTAAGAATCGTTTCCTCTTTCACAGTTTCACTACCAGCTTGGCTCTTCATTGCACAGTTTTTTAAAATCCTTTAACTTTTCATTTAATGTGCACACCAAATGTTTGGCTACTTATGACTAGTGGGTTACCCGCAGTTCCTAAACGTTAAGTCCCCCTTCACCCTGATGTTTTATAGTACTTTAAAACAGTTTTTACCACCTTCTCATGCCAGACAGCACCATACCTGTAATTTGTTTTTGTGTATTTTTCCCATGTAGAAATTCTGAAGATGCATCATAAAGGCGAAATGTGTTAATAAAGCTTCATCTGTCATTGCAACCTAGGCTACTTTTTTTCTACTGAAAATACGTACACTCGTCAGGAAACTGTGTCCACACTAATAAGATATTATACACATCTTGACTCAGAAGGAACCGAGAACCTATAGGAAATGTTACGTATTGGTTTTCAAACTGCCTATGGACGTGCAATACACGGGACGAAGATCAGAGACGAGTTTAAAACATTTTCTAAAGGCACCGATCTCTGAAACATCATCCAGAGGGGAGTTCCTCTCTCACTCCCACTATCATTGTTGCTAATAACTTCGTCAGCTGTAGTTTCTTGACCCAAAAAATTTTAAATGTTTGAACCAGTACGCTTTCAGCTGGTAAACAGACTGTGTACTGCCTCCACTTTTGCTCATTATTTGGCGTACCTAAAGTAAACAAAAATATATAAAATATTTATGCGTAATATAAATATTTTATGTATAAATAAATACATCTATAGTGAATTAAATAAGTGTCATTACCTACTTTTTCCTTCTCATTCGAATAACTAGTATGGAGGGCATTAATTTTCTTCTTTATGTCTTCTGCAGTAAATCCTGGTCGTAATTCACTAATGGCCTCCACAGTTTTTTATAGCTTTCGCTTCTTCTCAGTCTGTTTTCTTTATTCGGGACACCGAACATTATGAAATCCTCCGTTAGCTCCGCACCTTTCAATGAGCTTGGTTGTTGAAGAGACGCATCAAATAATCTTCGCAGTAGCAATGTTTACAAACATTACATTACACTTCAGACAGTTCAGTGATACTAGTTCTCCAAGAGCTTACATTTGTCCTTACAGTAAACATCAGACGAGCGCTTTCTTTGATCAAATATAAGACGATGCGCTAAATTTGAACAATTAAAGTTTGACGAAATGCATCTGTGTCAAAAGTTCCTTTTCCAAAGACATTTGATAGTGTAATACCGACTTAAAGAATTAGGACCCCTTGCCGCTGCGAACAAGTCCCCTAAGGGAGGAAAAACTACACGTAAACAGAGACAGACAGTGACACACACATCTCTTATCCTATAAACTGGTTTGAACTACATGAGGATCCAACACATCACTCGACAGTAATCCATATTCCTGTCCCGCAGTGTTTGGGTGGCTTGCGCCACACACCGTTGGGTGGCTTGCTGATTATAAATGTAGATGTAGAATTCGCACATTTTTCTTTCAGTTGTAGTAGAATAATTGAAATGGAAGCTCCTTAGAGACAAAAACAATTTAAATGTCATAAAATGGCTCAGCGATACACCTACTGAAACGCAGCTCTACTTAACCTTGGTTTCATTACATTAATTTCCTAAAATAAATACTATTCGTAAGAACTATGACAATTATTTGAAATTGGAGATAGTGTCGATCTAAGACATATAATTACCTACATCTGGTGGTGTTACACTTTCTCAGAACTACAAAAGTGGGAATATCAAAATGAACATCTTGCTTACTAGTCAGACTTTGACATAGAAACATCTATAAATGTAATTATATTTTTTAGCAGCTTCTACTATAAAGAAATGAAACAGAATGTTGCTAGGTTTTATTACAGTATATCCACAGCAGAGTCTCATATTAGATTAATCTACTCTTCACTTCTACTTCCAAAATGCGACATGTACGTTCTATTAACTGTAGGATATAGACAACAAATAATTGTTTGCCTATTATAAAGTGCGGCTCATTGTAAAACCATAGCAGATGCTCGTTCAGTATAATCAAGTAAAAAATTCGAATATAATTGGATTTTTCTAGACACAGAGCATTAAAATAGCACGATGGGTTGACACTAAGCGCGTTTTCCGCCAGGAATCCGTTTATTTCCATCGTGCAATGTTTCACGCAACGCTAAGCCAAACTAAACCCATGTGCCATTGGCGTCTCTCAATAACTCGTATTTAGCCGTGAAAGGAGACAGATATAAGTGCCACTACTATTTCAAAATCTTTTTTGTTCTTTTAGCTATATTTCTCTCACAATAATTTTTGCTCAAAAACGTATCTGATACAAAACCAGCCACTATCAAACTGTTTCTCTAGAAGAATTTTAAATCAACTACAAGTGTTTGACAAATAGCGTAATTTCACAATGACTGTTTCGAACTATGAAAAGATAAATGGTTTATTAAGACGCTAAGATGCTACACTACCGCATGTACAAAAATCATGTTCTTTAAATAGATAAGTTTTTAAAAATCGATTGAGGACTGTTACGGAACAAAAACATTATGCGAAAAGAAAAGTAGCTGTTTCCTTCTCTACTAGGAAAATAAAGTTTTTAAGGAGAAAAAGTTCATAAAACGATGTGGTGTAGTCTTATACAGTGAAGCGCCAGAGAAGCTGATACAGGCATGCGTATTCAAATTCAGAGATATGTAAACAGGCAGAATACGGCGCTGCGGTCACTAACGCCTGTTGAGACAAGAAGCATCTGGCGCAGTTGTTTGATCGGTTACTGCTGCTACAATGGCAGGTAATCAAGAGTTAAGTTAGTTTGAACGTGGTGTTATAGTCGGGGCACGAGCGATGTTACGCAGCATCTCCAAGTAGCGATGAAGTGGGGATTTTCCCGTACGACCATTTCACGAGTGTACCGTGAATATCAGCAATCCGGTAATACATCCAATCTCCGACATCGCTGCGGCAGGGAAAAGATCCTGTGAGAACGGGACCAACGACGACTGCAGAGAATTGTTCAGCGTGACAGAAGTGCAACCTTTCCGCAAATTGCTGCATGTTTCAATGCTGGGCCATCAAACAAGTATCAGCGTGCGAACCGTTCGATGAAACATCATCGACATGGGCTTTCGGAGCCGAACGCCCACTCGTCTACTTTTGATGACTGCACTGCGGTGCTACGTATTTAACCACGGACTTCGTTTCCGATGGCAGAGGGGCGAGGGCTATATGAGAGCTTCTAAATTAAAATATCTCACTAGAAATCACAAAACACTGTTTCCATAATTCTTCTATTTTCAAATAATTTATCAACTCACAACACCTGATAATTAACAAAGCTTTTCAGACATGTTTATACATGATGTTTCAACGCTTTACCAAAACCCATAATTTCGTACTTAACTCCAGATAGCATGACACAGACTGTCTATAACCACTTTTGTTTTTCCTTAGTGGTTGACCATTGCCGTCAGTCCCCTTTCTTCTTGGGAGTCCACAGCACTCCCATAGCACGAATGTAAAGTACAAGTGACCCCTCACTGGCCAGTCCAACTTACGCATTCGTCGTCGCTTTCTGCGCTGTGCTCGCATTTTTTTCTCATATCTCTACAGTAGTTACTCTTTACTCTATTACTAATTAAAGTCACTTTTTTCACGCCTTCACGTTAGTAAAAAGAAAGTGAGACTTGTTGCTATGCTTTATAGCAACATACGCCACTACAGAGTTTTCCCTTAAGCGGCACGCATCCCATGACCACACAACTCTTTAACAACAGTCTGTGTGGTCCTTGCACATCGTGAAGTTGTAATTTTAATGTTATTACATTTGACAGTCAGTGTCAGGGCAGCCTCCAATGAAAATACGGGCAGGTCCGCTCTATACCTACCTGGTGGATACCTTCGCATGGAGGCAAGCGGCTATGCTTCTAATGGAGCTGGGGGCGGACTCCCTGAAGCTTCCCTGTTCTCCGTGGTGTCAAACTTGCTTCCACTGTGGCTTCTCATTTAGCTGTGCATACAACTTAATACTGTAAATGGTTAAGTTTTGTAAATAACTTGTACTGATTTACATTTCGTTTCCAGTGGGGATTCATTTATTAAAATTAGATTTGACTCTGTCTTATGGGTCTTACATTAGTTATAGGAGAGTATGGTAAAAACCATCGCGTAACACTATTTATACGTGTTTTAGTATCCCGATGCCAAATTAAGGTCGATATTCTATCTCACGAATTTCTGTTGTACATGTAAATTTACACTTATCTTTTCGAAACCGTTTTGCAATTTTTTTTTTTTTTTTTTTTTTACTTATGATGACTTTACGAGACGATAAACGACAGCATCATCTGAAAACAACGTAAGACGGCTGCTCAGATTGTCTCCTAATCCGTTTATATAGATAAGGAACAGCAGAAGGCCTATAACACTACCTAGGGGAACGCCAGAAATCACTTCCGTTTTACTCGATGACTTTCCGTCAATTACTGCGAACTGTGACCTCTCTGGAGATCACGAATCCAGGCGCGCAATTTGATTACAGGGCACTTGCGAGGTACAGCGTCAAAAGCCTTCTGGAAATCTAGAAATACGGAATCAATTTGTAATCCCTTGTCAATAGCACTCAACATTTCGTGTGAGTAAAGAGCTAAATATGTTTCATCAGAGCGATGATTTCTAAATCCGTGTTGACTGTGTATCAATAGACCGTTCTTTTTTGAGGTAATTCATAATGTTCCAAAATCCTGCTACATATCGACGTTAATCAAATGGGCCTGTAATTTAGTGAATCTCTCCTATTGCGTTTCTTGAATACTGTGTAACCTGTGCAACTTTACAGTTTTTGGGTACGGATCTTTCATGGGGCGAGTGATCGTTAAGTATGGGGCAGCTGCATTACCTAATTGGTACACAATCTGCACAACAAGACTTGATTTTATTACGTGATTTAAGTTGCCTCACTACTCCGAGGATATTTACTTCTACGTTACTCATGTTGTCAGCTGTTCTCGATGCGAATTCTGGAATATTTACTTCGTCTTTTTTGGTGAACGAATTTCGGAAGGCTGTGTTTAGTAAACCTGCTTTAGCAGCACTGTCATATATAGTATTTTCATTGCTACCGCACAGAGAAGGCATTGAATGTGTCTTGCCGCTAACTTTACATACGACCAGAATCTCTTTGGATTTTCTGCCAGATTTCCAGAAAAAGTTTCGTTGTGGAAACTATTATAAGCATCTCGCATTGAAGTCAGCACTAAATTTCGAGCTTCCGTAAGAGATCGCCTATCATGGAGATTTTGCGTTTACTTCAATTTGGCACGCTTTTTTCGTTGTTTGTGCACTCTGTAACAGTGTTCTGATCCGTTTCATGTTACAAGGAGGATCAGCTCCGTCGTTTGATAATTTATTTAGTAACATTGTTAATTTGGAAGGACTGGAGATTGTCTCTCAGAAGGCGTCAACCAAATTTTCACCTGATTTTGTGAATTGGTATACTTTTCGTTTATTTTTGGTTGATTTGGGAGTTTCAGTCTCGCTGCGACAACCCTGTGTTCCTGATACCTGTATCCGTTTTCACGCTCATTATTAGCTCAAGGATTATTTGTTGCTAAGAGGTCAAGTGATATTTCACAACCGTTTGCTATTCGAGTGGGCTCACGAGTTAACTGCTCGGAATAATTTCGAGAGAATGAATTTAGCACAATTTCGGATGACCTTTTATGTGTACCTCCATATTTAAACATGTATTTTCGCCAACATATCGAAGGTAAATTGAAGTCACCACCAATAATAATTGTATGAGTCGGATACGTGTTTGAAATTATACCCAAGTTTTATTTGAACCTATCAGCAATTTTATCATCTAAGTTGCGAGGTCGGTAAATGGATCCAACTATTATTTTATTCCGGTTGCCAAGAATGGCCTCTACCTAAACTAACCCGCAGGAAGTATCTGCCTCAATTTCGCTACAAGATAAACTGTTTCTAACAGTAACAAACTTTCAGTGCCTATAACAATTTGACCGTCTGTGCTTTCTATTAGCACTTGGAGCTCTGGTACTTTCCTAACACAGCTACAACAGTTTACAACTGTTATACCGATGGTTCCTATACTTACGTTCTTCCTGTATTCCATCTGCGCCCTTTGAGACTGAAGCTATTTTTGTGTTTCCCTGAGGCCCTCTAACCTAAAAACCGTCCAGTGCACGCCACATAGCCCTTTCTACTCGTGTAGCCGCCTCCTGCGTGTAATGGCCTCTTCACTTACTTAGTAGAACCGGAAACCCCACCACCCTATGGAACAATTCGAGGAATCTGCAACCTACATGGTCGCAGAACCTCCTGTGCCTCTGATTCAGACCCTCCACTCGGTCTCCGCAATCGGTCCTGTCGACTATGAGGCAAATGGTGAGCTCTGCTTTCATCTCGCAAGCAAGGCTGGTAGCCTATACGACTTGTTATAGCCACCCGAAACCTGAGAGAATCTATACCGATTCAAAGCGACGCACATCATTGATACCGACATGATCCACCACCTGTAACTGGCTGCACCCTGTACTGTTCATGGCATCCGGAAGGATCCGTTCCCTGTCTGGAATGACGCCGCCCGTTATGCACACGGAGTGCACATTCACTTTCTTGCCTTTCTTGGCACCCATGCCCGTGTAGGGCTCCATAACGCGCCTGACATTGGAGCTCCCAACTAAGAATACGGGCACCCTCTGCGATTTCCCTTACCATGCAGGCTGAGAGGTTTCCCCTGAAACAGAGAGAGCAACTGCATCTAGCTGAGGGATAGCATCAGTAACAGGCAGCACTCGGAACCAGTCTGTCAGACCAACCGGGCAGCCTTACGTTCTGCCCCTTGGGAAGTCTCACAGCCTGTCACTCCCAGAGGTGACCTCCCACTCGAGGGGTCATCCTCATTACGAGCAATAATTCGTCTGGCCACGGATGCGGACCGATCGGTGGACTCGTGGGTCGTGCTGAACGGAAGTTGGATCCCCATGGCCGGCCGACAGCAGTGATGTCCATCCACTGCAGCCTCAAGCTGTGTAACCGAAGCCATTGCAACCTGGAGCTGAAACCAAGGTGTCACCAACTTGGCTCGCATCTGCACACAGCAATCACTGTCGCTATCCATACTAAAGACCGTGGAAAACTACACTACACAGGCAAAGGACTATCGGCGCACGCTACGGAACTCTATTGTAGACACTGACGAAAACGTAAAAACTGTGTCTAGTAAGTTAGATTAAAACGCAGAGATTCAAAAATTACACAACCAAAGCACTCAGATGAGACTAAATAATCCTCTCCTGGTTATGAACTTGTAATATGTGACAAAATCGGTTTACTTTTCGACACAAACGAAAACACGGGAACTGTTTGTACTAAATATTAAACTAACACGCAGAAATTCAAGAAATTAAACTACCGAAGCATATAAATGAAAATATATAATTCGCTACTGGTTAGAAACTCGTAAAATGTCAGAAAATAGGTTACTTCCCTGTTGCTGCGTGTGTGTCGACCGGCTGCTGCTGCCCGATAGGCTGACTGTTGTCAACCTATAACATGCTTATTGTGGTCACTGAACTTGATATACACTACACAGGCAAAGGACTATCGGCGCACGCTACGGAACTCTATTGTAGACACTGACGAAAACGTAAAAACTGTGTCTAGTAAGTTAGATTAAAACGCAGAGATTCAAAAATTACACCACCAAAGCACTCAGATGAGACTAAATAATCCTCTCCTGGTTATGAACTTGTAATATGTGACAAAATCGGTTTACTTTTCGACACAAACGAAAACACGGGAACTGTTTGTACTAAATATTAAACTAACACGCAGAAATTCAAGAAATTAAACTACCGAAGCATATAAATGAAAATATATAATTCGCTCCTGGTTAGAAACTCGTAAAATGTCAGAAAATAGGTTACTTCCCTGTTGCTGCGTGTGTGTCGACCGGCTGCTGCTGCCCGATAGGCTGACTGTTGTCAACCTATAACATGCTTATTGTGGTCACTGAACTTGATATGTCAATAATTCTGTCAAGGTAATTAGTTCATCCCGCTTACCACAGTTCTTAATTGTACCAAAATATTCTGTGTTTTTAGCTTGCTTGTTTTTCTTTTGGATACGTACAGGTCTTCCGATTTTTCCTCACTGAATCAAATTTTATTGATTTTGACCCATCAACAGGTTATCACATTTATGCTTCAGAAACACTGTCAAAAGCAGAGCTGCTGATTTTATTATTATAACTAAAGTAAGTCGTTATGAAAGTAAGCCGGCCGAAGTGGCCGTGCGGTTAAAGGCGCTGCAGTCTGGAACCGCAAGACCGCTACGGTCGCAGGTTCGAATCCTGCCTCGGGCATGGATGTTTGTGATGTCCCTAGGTTAGTTAGGTTTAACTAGTTCTAAGTTCTAGGGGACTAATGACCTTAGCAGTTGAGTCCCATAGTGCTCAGAGCCATTTCGTTATGAAAGTAATAGTTAGTGTTTATACTGTGCAATCTAATTTGAATAAGGCCTTATTAGTGTGCTCGAAAAATTGCGGCACGCAGCAGGAATCTGGTGCCCATCTTTCAGTCACTTTCCTCTCAGCCATAACGTTACCGGCAAATAAATATAATTTTGGCTCTCTAAAGGGGCCCCTAATCCAATTACATAAGCCGTTGGGAGAAGGAAATCTTGTAACCGAGTGTAAGTACCAAGGACCTAACTGACGTCGATAGCTTCTTATACTTGAAGATTAACTATATATTATCAGGTAATGGTCTCGTAACAAACTGTTTTCAAACAATTCCTTTACTGTACGACTACACCGCATGGCTTGAGTAACTCCTATTTGGTTTTTGCTTGGTAGGTCTTCTTTCACGTACAGGGAGTTCACTGGGAAATATTTAGTAACTTCAGTAATGTTCTACATTCATGGTTTAACTATAGGCACTGTTTTTTTCATTGTTTCAAAAAACATCCTGTTTTGATGTGTGTATACTTGATCGTTGTGAAATAGTGTATACTGAACACTCTAAAGAGGACATTCCTATTAATTCCATTTTCGTCTGGACTCTAATTCTGATAAACTGTTCCACTGTCTACAGAATTTATTGACCTGTGAATTATTTGTCATCAGTTTGTAATACAACTTCTACAAACGTAACATAATAATTTTTGAGTTAATATTGAAACTGGTATAGAAATGTAAATTTCTTACACTTGACCTGTGTGTGATATTTTTCATACTTTCTATTTTCTTTTATGAACAAGTTTCTGTTTGTACTTATGTAATTAGTTGCATGAAATAACTATTAGAATTGTTCTTGTAAATGTTAATGCCGTAAATTAATAATAAGATACAAAACCATGTATAAACTTACTGTATCTCTACAAGTGGTCAAGTACTGTCCATTTGAAAAAGACATTGTTAACACAAACGAGAGTACCGTGCATGAAACACTCATCAGTATGGAACACTTATGAGAAAGAGTTATCGATGTATGATGGGCACACTGAATTGCTCATAGGGCTGCGGAAGATGTCCAGCCAGATGGAGGCGGGGACATGATTGAGTGCAGATACACTAATTACCCATTCACTGACAGAGTTACCTATTACTTCACCACAACTAAGTTCTGGCATTTCATCGACTTCGAACTATTCACAGGCTATGGATCATATTTGCAGACAGAACTTGAACACTAATAACAAATGCACTGAAGTTGGAATAATACATGAATTGCCAAGTAAAGACAACTAAAATATATCTTCATATTGGTCATTTTATCTAGTGTAACGTAGTTATGTCGTGGGCAGTAGATAAATCCAGTAACTGCTGAAAGAGCATGCCAGATTCAAATTTTATAAAAGAAATAATTTTGTTTACAGTCAAACACATTAAATCTCTAAATATATTTTGTGTCTTACCGCACCAGGCAGATCTCCAGATGGGAACTGAAAAAGCAGTATTGCAATATCTCCACTTGTTGTGACTTGGCAAGACAGCCAAGCCACTATGAGAGGAAGCCGCAAGGCACGCGTTCAAGCTCACGCAGGCTGGCGCGAGACCTGGAACAGTTAAAGGAATAGAGACTAGCAAAATAGGTACGTAGCTTCTGGAATACTTAACTTCAATCCACAATTGGCGAACATCGGTCTGACGGCACATGCATCACAAGATAAAAAGCAAATGACAATGGCGCCTTGCTAGGTCGTAGCAAATGACGTAGCTGAAGGCCATGCTAAATATCGTCTCGGCAAATGAGAGCGCAACTTGTCAGTGAACCATCGCTAGCAAAGTCGGCTGTACAACTGGAGCGAGTGCTAGGAAGTCTCTCTAGACCTGCCGTGTGGCGGCGCTCGGTCTGCAATCACTGATAGTGGCGACACGCGGGTCCGACGTATACTAACGGACCGCGGCCAATTTAAAGGCTACCACCTAGCAAGTGTGGTGTCTGGCGGTGACACCACACCACTAAACACAACTGTTTAATTTTGTTAATTGAGAGTATGCTGTTTCTAAGGATTTTGCATACGTAAGTGTGAGCAATGAAGGACAATTCAAAACCAGTAGCATGAATTGATGAGTTCTGTTTCTTTTTTCTGTAGTTCTATTCTATAGGACTGATTTACATCGAAGTGGCTTCAGTAGTGTTGCTTGGATTTACGATATTGTACCAGGTGTTGCTATTTACTCTAAGTGTGTCATGCAGCAACGTGTGGTTGAAGTACGGATGCTGGATTAAAATGATAAATAATTGATGGGTATGGTACTGGCGAAAACGCATAAAATATGATGTGAAGTTATTTTGGGAGTTAGCAAAATTTTTCATAACTATAAAGTCTCATTTTAAGTGGCTAATATGCAGCAGCAGAATGTATATCTATTAGTTTACCATGCGTTTAACGATCAGTGTGGTGTTGGGAAATAGTTTAATAAAACGCAGTAGCAAAGAAGGGAAGGTTAAGAAATAGGCCATGAACAATTCACCACTCTATCAACTGAAGGCACAAAGTCTATCTACTCTTTAGCGAATACGTGCTTGGTGAGTATACTGCCTGGACGTGTCCAAAGTTCCTTCATTCTTTAGTCTTCTGCTTTCTTTCCTGTCCTTTCACTATTCTATGCATCTGTCATTTATGTCTTCAACTGTAAATCTTTCGTCTGGGAGAATGAAAGAAACCGAATGAGATGTTACTATATTCCTAGAGATGAGTAATTCCTAAGGATTAGTGAATTGCTGATAACAGAATGACAAGTTAATGATATGTTGTTAGGTCAGAATACGAGAAGACAGAGGTGAGTACCGATAAGTTGCATTGCGTGTATAGTTTCAGGATAGTGATAAAAAATATGGTATGGTAGTGTGGCAGTATCACATCAACAGTAGGCGCTAATTCGGGTCAGTCTACTCTTCTCCTTTATGACAGCTGACTCATTTAATCAGGTGTCGGAATGTCTGTGGAGGTATATCAGCCTATTTTTCCACAAGAGCCTGAACAAGAGAGGGTAGTGGTATTACTGTACATGCAGTGATCTCAAGCGAAGTCGACGTTCTTACTTATTCCTAAGGGTTAAGATTGGGTTCACGCTGGGATTCTGGGCAAGCCAGCCCATTTAAGGAATCTTGTCAACAAACCAATGCTGCGTAGGGGTCATGTTGATCGTCCATGTACTCTTCCTTTGCTGCATACAGTACGCAATGCTGTAAAATATGTTTATATCCTTCCGCATTCAAAAACGGAAATAAACACCCTAAAAACGAAAAAGAATCCTATACAGCAACACTGCCCTTTCTGTTCGTCATTGTAGGCACTACAGACGATGGCAGGTGATGTTCTTCAGGCATTTGCCAAACCCATACACTTCTATCGGTTTGCCACAGACCATAGCGTGATTCATCACACCAGATCATTTTTCTTCAGTCATCCACCGTCCAGCTGCATCGCTCTTTACACTTTCACAAACGTCGCTTACCATTAACTACAGGGATGTGTGGTTTATGAGGAACTGCTCGACCGTTGTATCCTCTGTATTTCAACTCTAATTGCACAATAATGATAGAATCTGAAGCAGTGAATTAAAATCTGTGTCACAGACAGGACCTGGACCTGGCTCTCCTTGCTTACTAGGCAGGTGTGTCATCCATTACATCAGCGCAGCGGTATGCATGGACTAACCTAGTCCAATGCCCTCCCCAACACAAACTTCAATTCACGTCTTCAGCTTGTTTTACCCTTCTTAAATCGTCGCTATTGCCAAGACTCTCTGGTACTTGAGTAGCACCCGAGAGTAGCATGTGATCTGGAAATCCTGCCTGTAACTCAAGTGTAGGTGATCTGTTGCTGTTGTGGTCTTCACTCCAGAGACTGGTTTGATGCAGCTCGCCATGCTACTCTATTCTGTGCAAGCTTCTTCATCATCCAGTACCTACTGAAACCTACATCCTTCTGAATCTGCTTAGTGTATTCATCTCTTGGTCTCCCTCTACGATTTTTTCCTCCACGCTGCCCTCCGATGCTGAATTGGTGATCCCTTGATGCCTCATAACATGTCCTACCAACTGATCCCTTCTTCTAAGCTAGTTGTGCCACAAATTTCTCTTCTCCCCAATTCTATTCAATATCTCCTCATTAGTTATGTGATCTACCCATCTAATCTTCAGCATTCTTCTGTAGCACCACATTTCGAAAGCTTCTATTCTCTTCTTGTCTAAACTATTTATCGTCCATGTTTCACTTCCATCATGGCTACACGCCATACAAATAATTTCAGAAACGACTTTCTGACACTTAAATCTAAGCTCGATGTTAACAAATTTCTCTTCTTCAGTAACGCTTTTCTTGCCACTGCCAGTCTATATATTATGTCCTGTCTACTTCGACCACCATCAGTTATTTTGCTCCCCAAATAGCAAAACTCATTTACTACTTTAGGTGTGTCATTCCCTAAAGTAATTCCCTCAGCATCACCCGATTTAATTCGACTACACTCCATTATCCTCGTTTTGCTTTTGTTGATGTTCATCTTATATCCTCCTTTCAAGACACTGTCCATTCCGTTCAGCTGCTCTTCCAGGTCCTTTGCTGTCTCTGACAGAATTACAATGTCATCGTGAACTTCTAAGTTTTTATTTCTTCTCCATGGATTTTAATTCCTACTCCGAATTTTTCTTTTGTTTCCTTTACTGCTTGCTCAATATACAGATTAAATAACATCGGGAGGCTACAAACTTCTCTCACTCCCTTCCCAACCACTGCTTTCCTTTCATGCTTCTTGACTCTTATAACTGCCATCTGGTTCCTGTACCAACCGTAAACAGTCTTTCGCTTCCTGTATTTTGCCCGTGCCACCTTCAGAATTTGAAAGAACGTATTCCAGTCAACATTGTCAAAAGGTGATCTATAGATCTGATATAACTGAATTCTCCTTGGTACATTAGAGTCTCAGCTTTATTTATGATAGTGATAGAAGCTGGAGAAATGAATTAAAATCTGTGTGGACAGTCATTTGCTTGTAGCGCTGGACTGATGGTAGCACTTTGGAGCTAACGAGCTATCCTTAGCACTTTGGAGCTAACGAGCTATCCTTTTCGCTGACTTCATGAGATTTTTGCAACCACCCTCCTTAATGCTCGACAGTCACTGTCCGTCTGTAATGAGGTACGCCTGGTCTTGATTCAGCTGTGGTTGTTCCTTTGCGTTTCCATTTCACAATCGCATCAACAACAGTGGACCTTGGCAGCTTCAGAACGGTTGACATCTCCCTGATGGATTTGTTGCTCACATGACATCCAATAACTCGTTCTCGTTCGAAGTCGCTGAGGTCTCCTGATCGACCCATTTTGCTGTTTCTGCTTCTCTAATCTTCATTCAATACTCCCCGTCGCCTTTTGTCCTCGCAGGTCCGCTTCTAGTGACATCTAGTGATCAGTTCCGTATTACATAGCGGTACTCGGGTACTTTTGATCAGATGGTGTATCTGGAATGGGAATTTTAATTTAGGATGGTAAAGAGAAGGAATTTGGAGAATTTTATTTCTGTGATGTAGCATTTGGTACATATAGGCATTAATTAATTATGCATAAGGAGTGGGGAAAGAAAGATAAACAAAAGTTGTGCTTGTCTTGCTGATGTGTCTGAAAGAAGGAGAATAATTAATTACTGAATGAGGATGCGAATTTTGGTGGGATATGATAACGAAATAGTTAGTAGCGTGTAGTGGAGCAAAGGAGAGCAGAGAAATGAATGAGGTAAAATCAGGATGAGAATGGGAAAAATATCAAATAGAGAAATATGGGCTGGTTCAAATGGCTCTGAGCATTATGGGACTTAACTTCTGAGGTCATCAGTCCCCTAGAACTTAGAACTACTTAAACCTAACTAACCTAAGGACATCACACACATCCATGCCCGAGGCAGGATTCGGACCTACGACCGTAGCGGTGGCGCGGTTCCAGACTGTAGCGCCTAGAACCTCTTGGCCACTCAGGACGGCGAGAAATAGAGAATGCGGATTTGGAGTAGATGGAAGCATGACAAAATGAGGTGTGATTATTTAAAATGAAAAAAAAACAGTATGTGAGCAGTAGTACTAACGTTTAATACGATAACACTTAGAAAATGTCAATGAAGTACGACTATGTCTGTTAATTTTCGCTTCAAGATATGTATATGATCACTTATTACAGTCATTCAGTGGAATGAATAGATGAGCAGAAGAGGAAGTTGTGTTCTACAATATCCTTTCCGTAATGTGGCACAGAAAAAATTTTGAGTAAAAGAACCAACCTGTTGGTCCGCAGCTCGTGGTCGTGCGGTAGCGTTCTCGCTTCCCACGTCCGGGTTCGATTCCCGGCGGGGTCAAGGGATTTTCTCTGCCTCGTGATGACTGGGTGTTGTGTGCTGTCCTTAGGTTAGTTAGGTTTAAGTAGTTCTAAGTTCTAGGGGACTGATGACCATAGATGTTAAGTCCCATAGTGCTCAGAGCCATTTGAACCATTTTGAACCAACCTGTTGTGACGGCAGGGTACAAGGTTATAAAACATTTAATAATTTATTGGGAGAGTGTAAAATCTTATTTACAGGGATGTATGAGTTTTTTGTTGGAGGAATCATATAAATAATTAGAAGGAATGTTGGAGAATAGGAACAGTATTTGTGAGCAATAATACGGAAGTACGTCGGGAATTAAAAAAAAAAAAAGGAGTCTCTTACTTTTCTATCTAAATTGCAAAAATTTTTTACGATATGACTAAAGTTGATCAGTTTGTTTATCTTCAGAATTTTGTAGGAGACAGTGTTCTGATCCGTACTTGTTGGTTAGGCACGACGAGTTGCTTTCGCATCCACGTATGTCACACTTGATTATCTTCAGAATTGTGTAGTAAACAGTATTCATATCTGTAGTTCCTGGCCGGCCGAAGTGGCCGTGCGGTTCTAGGCGCTGCAGTCTGGAACCGCGAGACCGCTACGGTCACAGGTTCGAATCCTCCCTCAGGCATGGATTTGTGTGATGTCCTTAGGTTAGTTAGGTTTAACTAGGTCTAAGTTCTAGGGAACTGATGACCATAGATGTTAAGTCCATAGTGCTCAGAGCCATTTGAACTATTTTTGACACGACCGGTTGCTTACGCAACTACATAGATCACACGTGATCATCTTCAGATCTACGTACTAAACAATGTTCTGATCTGTAATATGTAGTTCTTGTATAGACATAACGTGTTCCTTATGCAGCTACATACGTCGGAAGATGATAGAGTGTGACTGAAACTATTCATACCTTAAAAGAATGTACAAGTGAGACGCAAAAATAACGGTATAATTTTTAAAAATGTCAACTTGAGTTTTTCTCGGCGTATAAATTGTTCAAACAACTTGTGGGAAAACAGCCTGGTGACATCTTCAACAAGTGCCAATATTTCAACAGGCGTACACCCTGTCGTTTTCAAGACACAAATACAGACAGAAAGCGCTGTGCAAGTAGATTTAAAACATCGGTATGCTGAGCGTAACCTGAAAGATAAGAAACACACACACAAACACACACACACACACACACACACACACACTAAACACTAGCGTCATCACCCAACCAAAGATGAGAAACGTCACAGTTTATCGACAATGAATATTAATAAGCATCGTTTGAGATAGCATTAACTCTGTCCCTCTGCCGGCCGCGGTGGTCTAGCGGTTCTAGGCGCGCAGTCCGGAACCGCGCGACTGCTACGGTCGCAGGTTCGAATCCTGCCTCGGGCATGGATGTGTGTTATGTCCTTAGGTTAGTTAGGTTTAAGTAGTTCTAAGTTCTAGGGGACTGATGACCACAGATGTTAAGTCCCATAGTGCTCAGAGCCATTTGAACCAATCTGTCCCTCTGTTGTTTGACGAGGGAACGAGCAGGATACAAAACAGAAATGCAGCAAAAACCTCCATCTCTATTGATATGGCCATTCGCTAATTTAATCTCAACTGCTCCCTTAACAACGCTATCCCAATAACCGGAAGTGTATGCCAGTATGTGCATGTTGTTATCTTCCATAGGATAACCGGCATCGAGACAATAGCAGATTTTCTCGGCTATTGTTAGCGTGTGTGACGCTAATGCTCATTACTGCAGTCCTCTACGGTCCTGATTGTCTAATCAATGTATAACATGTCATAACAGCAAGGGGTACGGTAGACAGCCGCCTTACGCAAACCAGGATTATGATTTACAAATCCTAAATGGGCAATAATCGTAGATGGTGGTCGAAAAACACATTTCACATTATATTTTGAAAGAATGCAACCAAAGGCAAAAGGCAAAAAGGCCGCAGACTGAGGTGCCGCTTCGTTATTATCATCACTCACTCGACTCATGGTTGCTCGATAGAGCACTGCACGTTGATCTGTTTTTCACTATAGCCATTCCGATGAAAGGTGACTTCGAGAGGAGTCAACTCAGCTGACAAACTTTCAGGATATGAGATGGAGTGGTCCCCGTCAACCTACATAACAAGTACAATGCCTTCGATCGTAACTTCAATGCTGACTGTTGATATAACATGAATGTATGCACTGTTTCGCATATGTTCATGACTGACGATGTTATTCTTTACTACTTGACAACACTGACGAAATCATGGATTTTACTATTTAATGCTATTGATTCTCGCTTCTTTGTTTTTTATTTTATTTATTTGCACGTGTATTTCCGTAGTAACAAAATGAGAAATAAATCTCCAAGGTCATGGAACGTGTCAGTTCATGAAATTACAACAGACAAGTAATAACAGATAAAATAAAATTTTATGAACCCAGAAAAAGTCAAGCCATAAGTTTAAGTAAACGCAACCAACAATGTAACAAAGAAATCAGCTTAATTTTTCAAGGAACTCCTCGACAGAATAGGAGTGACCCAAGAGGAAACTCTTCAGATTCGATTTGAAAGCGCGTGGATTACTGCTAAGATGTCTGAATTCTTATAGTAGCTTACAGAAAATGGATGCAGTATTATACTGCACACCTTTCTGCACAAGAGTTAACTAAGTGCGATCCAAATGCAGATTGGATTTCTGCCTAGTATTAACTGAGGGAAAGTTGCTAAGTCTTGGGGATATGCTGATATTGTTAACAAGAAACGACAGTAAAGAATATATGTATTGAGAGGCCAATGTCAGAATACCCAGACTAGTGAATAGGTGTCGACAAGTGGTTCGCGAACTTACACCGCTTATTGCCCGAACTATCCGTTTCTGAGGCAAAAATATCCTTTGAGAATGGGAAGATTTGCCCCAAAATATAATACCATATCCTACAAGCGAATGAAAATAAGCAAAGCAGACTAATTTTCGTGTCGAACAATCACTTACTTCAGGTACCGTTCGAATAGTAAAAATGGCAGCATTAAATCTTTGAACAAGATTCTGGACGTGAGCTTTCCATGACAGTTTACTACCTGAACACCTATAAATTTGAACTGTTCAGTTTCACTAATCATATTCCCATTCTGTGAAGTTAAAACGTAGGGCCTATGAACGAGTTCAATTATTATTTTTGTTGTCATCTACGGAAAGAGGTAGAAGGACAGTGAAGTTACCACTTGGTCCTAAATGGCTGGACATCCACAACTTTTCACAGAGCGTGGGTTGGGTGGCTTGTCTGTTGTAGAAAGTATATGGTGATCTGTGGCATCTGTACCGAAAGAGCTCAATGATGGTGCACGCACAAATGTATCGCAGCACACCGTTAATCCTACATTGTTGAACATGAGCTCCGCAGCAGACCACCTCTACATGTTCACACGTTGACCCAACGACATCGTCAGTAACGATTGCGGTGGGACCATTGGGAGTCGACCGTCGATCAATGGAAACATGTCAGATTTTTGGGTGAATCACATTTATGCTATACTAGGTAGGTGGTCGTTTCAACGAACGCCTTCATCGAAGTGAAAGGCGTCTCGAAACGTGCAGCGCACCACGGACGCAGGCTGGTGGGAGCAGTATTATGCTGTGGGAGACATTCCCCTCCGCCTGCATAGGACCTATGGTAATAACTGAAGACACGCTAACAGCTGCGAACCACCTGATCTCTTCATGCCTGATGTCTGAGCCGACGGCGATGTCATCTTTCAGCAGTACAAGCTGTACAGTTGTCCGTGTCTTGTAGTCAGAAGAGTGCTACAGGGGATTGAGGAGCATTATAGTGAACTCACGTTAATGTCTCGGTAAGCAAAGTCGCCTGACGTAAACCCTATGGAACCCATCTGGGTCGCCATCGGCCACCATCACTGCATACGCAAATCTGCGGACTGTTATTTACGTGAATTCCATGACCTGCACCAAGATATGTAACGCCAATTATCTCGACAAACCTAACAACAAACTGTCGGGGCCCTGATACGCAGAATCAGTAATGTATTTCGTTCCAAAGACAGACAAACAAACTATGAAGCATGTGGTCATAACATTTTGGCTCATCAGTGTATGTTGGACACCTCAACTACTAAACTTGGGCCGGCCGGTGTGACCGAGCGGTTCTAAGCCCTTCAGTCTGGAACCGCGCGACCGCTACGGTCGCAGGTTCGAATCCTGCCTCGGGCATGGATGTGTGTGATGTCCTTAGGTTAGTTAGTTTTAAATAGTTCTAAGTTCTAGAGGACTGATGACCTCAGATGTTAAGTCCCATTGTGCTCAGAGCCATACTAAACTTGGTACACATGTCGCATAATGTTTGGCCAGAACCACTGTGGATGTAAGAACCATTCCTCTCTCAGAGGAGTGGGGGTGGGGCGTAAAAATATCTTAGCTCACAAAACATAAATATCCACACTATATTCTTCCAGTATTTGAGAATGAGAGCACTTGGTGACTTGCAATAAACAGTGATTTCGAACATTTAAGCAACTTTTTGTCGCCGACAACCTCCCTCCGAAAATGAGGAAAGCAAAATAGAAGTTCATTGCTTACTACATTTAAACTGTTCATGCAGTAAAATTGGCGCATCAGGCATGACGTTTTAATTTATTACTTCTTTGCTAATAACTCTATTCGTAATACTCTTGCAGACACTATACACATCTACCATCGAAAGTACCTGCAAGAGTATATGAGAGAACGACATTCAGTTTAAGAAATATCGTGTTATAAACAGTGAGATTCGTCTCACTTGAGTTACATAGAACGTTAATAACTGTCATCTTTAATAACCAGCTGAGAGACTCTTTGGGTTCAGCTAATTTAAAATCTTTGATATAACAAAAGTCATCGCACACAACGTGTATGCATCCAAAAACTGGTTAGTTCAATATTAAACCTTGTTCATAACGCACAAAATATTCTGCCATGAATCACCGGAAAATTCATTTAATGAAACACTTCTTGGTAACTAAGAATTCTTGGGATATAAGAATGTATTTACGATTTTGATTTATTTCGATTATTATTATCTAAGTGTAAATACGCATCCTCATTTTTGTAGTATATATGCCAATAGCATAATTTTGTTCAGCTCTATATTGCTAGTCACACTATGTGATCAAAAGTATCGGGACACCATCAGAACCATATGTTTTTCATGTTAGGTGCATTGAGCTTCCACCTACTGCTAGGTACTCCATATCAGCGACCTCAGTAGTCATTACAAATTGTGAGAAAGCCGAATGGGACGCTCCGAAGAGCTCACAGACTTCGAATGTGGTCAGGTGATTGGGTGTCACTTGTGTCATACGTCTGTACGCGAGATTTCCACACTCCTAAACATCCCTAGGTCAACTGCTTCCGATGTGATAGTAAAGTAGAAACGTGAAGGGACACGTACAGCACAAAAGCGCACAGGCTGACCTCGTCTGTTGACTGACAGAGACCGCCGACAGTTGAAGAGGGTCGTAATGTATAATACGCAGACATCTATCCAGACCATCACACAGGAATTCCAAACTGCATCAGGATCCACTGCAAGTACTATGACAGTTAGGCGGGAGGTGAGAAAACCTGGTTTTCATGGTCGAGAGGCTGCTAATAAAAACAGTGGGAAAACGTTGTGTGGAGTGACGAATCACGGTACACGATGTGCCGATCCGATGACAGCTTGTGGGTATATCGAATGCCCTGTATACGTCATCTGCCAGGGTGTGTAGTGCCAACAGTAAAATTCGGAGGCGGTGATGTTATGGTGTGGTCGTGTTTCTCATGGAGGGGGCTTACACCCCTTGTTGTTTGGCGTGGCACTATCACATCACAGGCCTACATTGATGTTTTAAGCACCTTCTTGTTTCCCGCTGTTGAAGAGCAATTCCGGGATGGCGATTGCATCTTTCAACACGATCGAGCACCTGTTCATAACGCACGGCCTGTGGCGGGGTGGTTACACGACAATAACATCCCTATAGTGGACTGGCCTGCACAGAGTCCTGACTTGAATCCAGTCCTTTGGGATGTTTTGGAATGCCAACTTCGTGCCAGGCCTCACCGACCGACAACGATACCTCTTCTCAGTGCAGCACTCCGTGAAGAATGGGCTGCCATTCCCCAAGAAACCTTCCAGCACCTGATTGAACGTATGCCTGCGAGAGTGGAAGCTGTCATCAAGGCTAAGGGTGGGCCAACACCATACTGAATTTCAGCATTATCGACGGAGGACACCACGAACTTGTAAGACATTTTCAGCCTCTTGTCCGGATACTTTTGGTCACATAGAGTATATGCATATCTCAGAAAGTATTTTATTGCTGAAATAAGTATATAATTTTACAAGGTAAGCAGTTTAAATAATTTGAAATTTTATAAGACTGTCAATAATTAACTTTTATGATTATCTACTTGAAATAACGTCGAACGTCTGTTTATTTATAATGAAAATCCACTTAGGATTTACACAAAGCCTAGGGATAACATGACTATTTTAAAATATCACCAAGTTCCTGCCCAAATATACACACATTGCTAGGTGCACCTGTAACATGCTAACCATCAACTACTGCATTTTCTTTCTGAATGACAAGTCATGATAAAATGCGGTATATTGATGGTGGACAATGTAAACCTCGTAACTCCATCTGTCAGTGAAAACGTCGCACTTCTAAAATCAGTAACTCCGTTATCAAAGAGCGTTTTGAAAGTGCATGGATTTCTCTGATCTGTCAATAACGAGGTTTCTACTATATAGCTGCACATAAGCAACTCAATCTGTGCACTTAATATTATTTTTTAAGTAACCGTTTTGGCCTCTCCTATAAAACTTAACAAAACGGAGTTACGAGGTTTTCATTGCCTGTCATCGATATGAACAATAGGAGCTGCAGAAGTAATTCTAAATTATTTTAGGTAAAAATTATAGTTAATTTAATGTTCTGAGTGTGTCTACCTGTTTTCCGTGTGATATATTTCATAATGTTATTTTCTTTGGAGAATATTGTTTTGTTTTGTAAACAAATACGTATGTAAAGTACACCAGCGGCGTGACGCAACCAATGCCTTCACTGTGCGGTAACAATGGTGATGTTACTGATGACAGTGCCACTAAAGCAGAGTTACTAAACACAGTTTTCAGAAATTTCTTCACCAAATAATAAAAAGTAAATATTCCAGGATTTGAAGCAAGAACAACTGCCAACGTGAGTAAGCAGATATCCTGAAGGAAGTAATGCATCTTAAATCCCATAATAAAGGCAAGGCCTCCGGTCAAAATTTTATACCAATCAGGTTACTCACAGAGTATGCTGGTACAGTGGCTCCATACTTATCATTCATAAACAACCACATGCACATCGAAACTTCCTTACATAATCACTGGAAAGTTGCACAAGTCACACCAATAGCTAAGAAAGCAAACAGGAATAATCCACTGAATTACAGATTTGTAGTAGGCTCTTTGAACATACACTGTGCTCATACATTATGAATTATCTCGAAGAAAACGATTTATTGACAAACAGCCAACGCGGATTCTGAACATATCCATCTTGTGAAACACACCTGGCTCTTCTTCCTTATGAAGTAATGAGTGTTATCCACAGGGTATCACTAATGAATTCCATATTTTTAGATTTCCAAATCGCATTTGGCTCCGTTGCTTACAAGTGACTTCTAATCACATTGCGTGCCTATGGAGAATCGTCTCAGTTGTGAGAGTGGATACATTATTTCTTGCCAGAAATGTCACAGTACGTAGTAACTGGCGGAAAGTAATCGAGTAAAACAGAATTAACATTCGGCGTTCCCCAAGGAATAAATAAACAGTCGCGCGGAGTGACCACGTGGTTTAGGGCACCATGTCACGGATTGTGCGGCCACTCCTGCCGGAGGTTAGAATCCTCCCTCGGGCATGGGTGTGTGTGTGTGTGTGTGTGTGTGTGTGTGTGTGTGTGTGTGTGTCTGTATGCGTGTTATTCTTAGCTTAAGTTAGTTTAAGTAGTGTGTAAGTCTAGGGACCGATGACCTCAGTAATTTGGTCCCTTAGGAAAACACACACACACACACACACACACACACACACACACACACACACATCCAAATAAACGGTGTAAGAGAAAATTTGAGCAGCGTTTGCTGTTAACACTGTTATTTACCGTGTTGTTAAGTTATCAGATGATCAAAATAACTACAACATGATTTAGACAAGATATCCGTAAGATGCGAAAAGTGCCCATTGACTCTAAATAATGAAAAGTGTGAAGTCGTTATCATGACTACTAAAAGAAATTAACTAAATTTTGATTACACGATAAATCACACAAATCTAAAGCCTATTAATTCAGCTAAATACTTAAGGATTACAATTAAGACTGACTGAAACTGGAACAATCACATAGATAGTGCTGTAATGAAAGCAAACCAAAGACTGTGATTTATGTGGTGTCACCGCCAGACACCACACTTGCTAGGTGGTAGCCTTTACATCGGCCGCATTCCGTTAGTATACGTCGGACCCGCATGTCGCCACTATCAGTGATTGCAGACCGAGCGCCGCCACACGGTAGATCTAGTCTAGAGAGACTCCCCAGCACTCGCCCCAGTTGTACAGCCGACTTTGCTAGCGACGGTTCTCTGGCTACATACGCTCTCATTTGCAGAGACGACAGTTTAGCATAGAACTCAGCTACGTCATTTGCTACGACCTAACAAGGCGCCATTTTCAATTACTATTGATATCAATATTGTGAATCATGCACCTTCAAGAGCGACGTTCATCATTTATGGATTACAGATAAGTATCAAACTAATTATGTCCGCTTTCTGAATTCTCATTCTTTGTCATGTTCCAGACCTCACGTCAGTATAGTTCTTTCCTCTTCACGCCAGCCTGCGTGAGCTAAAACGCGTGCATTTCGGCCTCCTCTAGTAATACAGTGTTGACTCTTCTGCCAACACAACATTGGCGATGAGTGTAAAAATGGTCTTCTTATCTATACTGCCCTGATTTAATTGTGTAATGGCTTCGCCACAATCTCCAGATGTAATGTCCGAATTTTATCGCTTACAGAATCAGCAGACGCAGGCATTACTGGATGCCCTTGGACAGCTCATCCAGGGTCAATGTGCAGTGCAAAACGATGTGGCTGCCGCTGCTCCACCGCAAACGCAGCCACAACAAGCAGTTGCACCGACCTTCAGACCTTTTCATGCTGCACTGGAAAGCTGGACGGAGTGGTCACGCCAATTTGGATTCCATCTCGCCGCCTGCAGAATTCAAGGTAACGAGCGGCAGCCTTTTCTTTTGTCGTCCGCTGGTGTGTAAACCTACCATGTGATTATTTCCCCGACGCGACGTAGCAACTCTGTCCTATGAAGAAATTTTGTCTGCATTAGATGCATATTTCAAATAATCAGTCAACGTAGTTGCGAAACGGTATACGTTCTTTCGTACAAAACGTACGGCAGGTCAGACTAATCGGGAGTGGGTTGCAAACCTTGCAAGGCCTTACTAGGGATTGTGCTTTTGAGTGTCAATGTGGACCCCCTTATTCAGATACTATGGTATGTGATGCAATTGCACAGAGCGTTTCTGATGTTCGTATACGGGAACAGATTTTGAAGCTAGTCAGTCCCTCCCTTCAACAAATGATGGACATATTGGATCGGCAGGACACACTTGACTTTGCTCAGGAATCATTTGAAACTTCGCCAGCCGTGTGTCAGGTTAACCCGCCCGCCGAGCGAGCTGCACGGAGCAGTAAACAGAGTTCGCGCCCGGCTGCGCCGCTGCCGCCAGGCTCTCAGCCACGTGTGCCGCGCCGGCAAGCAAAGACAGTGCTCAAATCATGCACGCGGTGCGCTACCAAAAATCCGCGTGCGAATTGCCCGTCAAAAAATGGTTCAAATGGCTCTGAGTACTATGGGACTTAACTTCTGAGGTCATCAGTCCCCTAGAACTTAGAGCTACGTAAACCTAACCAAACTAAGGACATCACACACATCCATGCCCTAGGCAGGATTCGAACCTGCGACCTTAGCGGTCAGGCGGTTCCAAACTGAAGCACTTAGAACCGCACGGTCACACCGGCCAATTGCCCATCAGGCCATGCTACACTCCTGGAAATTGAAACAAGAACACCGTGAATTCATTGTCCCAGGAAGGGGAAACTTTATTGACACATTCCTGGGGTCAGATACATCACATGATCACACTGACAGAACCACAGGCACATAGACACAGGCAACAGAGCATGCACAATGTCGGCACTAGTACAGTGTATATCCACCTTTCGCAGCAATGCAGGCTGCTATTCTCCCATGGAGACGATCGTAGAGATGCTGGATGTAGTCCTGTGGAACGGCTTGCCATGCCATTTCCACCTGGCGCCTCAGTTGGACCAGCGTTCGTGCTGGACGTGCAGACCGCGTGAGACGACGCTTCATCCAGTCCCAAACATGCTCAATGGGGGACAGATCCGGAGATCTTGCTGGCCAGGGTAGTTGACTTACACCTTCTAGAGCACGTTGGGTGGCACGGGATACATGCAGACGTGCATTGTCCTGTTGTAACAGCAAGTTCAAAAAAAAAATGGCTCTGAGCACTATGGGACTCAACATCTATGGTCATCAGTCCCCTAGAACTTAGAACTACTTAAACCTAACTAACCTAAGGACATCACACAACACCCAGCCATCACGAGGCAGAGAAAATCCCTGACCCCGCCGGGAATCGAACCCGGGAACCCGGGCGTGGGAAGCGAGAACGCTACCGCACGACCACGAGATGCGGGCCAGCAAGTTCCCTTGCCGGTCTAGGAATGGTAGAAAGACGGATTCGATGACGGTTTGGATGTACCGTGCACTATTCAGTGTCCCCTCGACGATCACCAGTGGTGTACGGCCAGTGTAGAAGATCGCTCCCCACACCATGATGCCGGGTGTTGGCCCTGTGTGCCTCGGTCGTATGCAGTCCTGATTGTGGCACTCACCTGCACGGCGCCAAACACGCATACGACCATCATTGGCACCAAGGCAGAAGCGACTCTCATCGCTAAAGACGACACGTCTCCATTCGTCCCTCCATTCACGCCTGTCGCGACACCACTGGAGGCGGGCTGCACGATGTTGGGGCGTGAGCGGAAGACGGCCTAACGGTGTGCGGGACCGTAGCCCAGCTTCATGGAGACGGTTGCGAATGGTCCTCGCCGATACCCCAGGAGCAACAGTGTCCCTAATTTGTTGGGAAGTGGCGGTGCGGTCCCCTACGGCACTGCGTAGGATCCTACGGCCTTGGCGTGCATCCGTGCGTCGCTGCGGTCCGGTCCCAGGTCGACGGGCACGTGCACCTTCCGCCGACCACTGGCGACAACATCGATGTACTGTGGAGACCTCACGCCCCACGTGTTGAGCAATTCGGCGGTACGTCCACCCGGCCTCCCGCATGCCCACTATACGCCCTCGCTCAAAGTCCGTCAACTGCACATACGGTTCACGTCCACGCTGTCGCGGCATGCTACCAGTGTTAAAGACTGCGATGGAGCTCCGTATGCCACGGCAAACTGGCTGACACTGACGGCGGCGGTGCACAAATGCTGCGCAGCTAGCGCCATTCGACGGCCAACACCGCGGTTCCTGGTGTGTCCGCTGTGCCGTGCGTGTGATCATTGCTTGTACAGCCCTCTCGCAGTGTCCGGAGCAAGTATGGTGGGTCTGACATACCGGTGTCAATGTGTTCTTTTTTCCATTTCCAGGAGTGTATTTGCTTTTCCTCTAATAAAAAAGGACATGTTCAGAGTGTTTGCCAGAAAGGGCTCAGATCGGAAACTAGAAACCATTCCAGGCCCTTTGCCTTGTGCTCGAATCGGAATCGAACCAAGGATACTCAGGCTCGCGAAACTTCGCCAATGGAAATTCATGTCATTCATTCCACTCCACCCAGTGCCATTCTCTCTAACAGTCACTGTGTTCGTCCCACAAATAGTGTGCGTCGACATTGACGGAACTCCCGTTGAGTCACAAGTGATTTGGTACCAGTGTCAGTTCATGTTGTACGAGATAGTCGCTCTTGTCGTCAGCAGGACAATAAACTTTTTGTAGACTTGGACGTTAACGGCAAAGTGATACCATTCCAGCTCGATACCGGAGCTGCAGTTTCACTGATCAATCAAGACACTTACAAACTGCTGGGCACACCTCCGTTGCGTGCCGCAAATGTTAACTAGCTATCCAGGTCAAAAGATCCCTCTGTTAGGACAGTGCAGCCTTCTTGCAACATACAAAGGACAAACAAAACTTGTCATTTTACGTCCTTCATTCTTCTTCTGCAGTGAACTTGTTTGGTTTCGATTTATTTCAGTTGTTTAACTTGTCTATAGTAAATCAGGTCCTATCAGTGAACCAAACTGTGTCTTCAGACAGTGTTTCTCGTCTATGTGAAGAATTTGCAGACATTTTTGCACCGGGTCTCGGTTGCGCTAAGAACTATAAAGCACATTTGAAACTGGAAGTAAATGCGCAACCGAAATTGTTCAGAGTGCGCAATGTTCCTCAAGCATTGCGTGATGGGGTCGCAAGAACATTACACGATTTGGAATCACAAGGTGTAATTGAACGTGTGCAGGCTTCTCTCTGGGCATCACCCTTAGTAATGTTGCCAAAACCTTCGGGAAAATTGAAACTTTGTGTGGACTTCAAGGCAACAGTGAATCCACAACTAGTGATTGCAACTTTTCCTTTACCCCGCCCGGAAGATCGTTTTGACAAACTGTGCCTGGGGAAATATTTTTCGAAGTTGTAAGTCGCAGATGCGTTCTTACAAATACCCACTGGACGAAGAATCCCAGCGCGTTTTGGTGGTTAACACGCATCTTGGTTTGTATCAATTCAAACGAATGCTATTCAGGTGTGCATCCGCCCCTGCATAGTTTCAGCAATATCCACAAACTGTTTGTGCGTTGGTCCCTACCGCAGCAAACTACACTCCTGGAAATTGAAATAAGAACACCGTGAATTCATTGTCCCAGGAAGGGGAAACTTTATTGACACATTCCTGGGGTCAGATACATCACATGATCGCACTGACAGAACCACAGGCACATAGACACAGGCAACAGAGCATGCACAATGTCGGCACTAGTACAGTGTATATCCACCTTTCGCAGCAATGCAGGCTGCTATTCTCCCATGGAGACGATCGTAGAGATGCTGGATGTAGTCCTGTGGAACGGCTTGCCATGCCATTTCCACCTGGCGCCTCAGTTGGACCAGCGTTCGTGCTGGACGTGCAGACCGCGTGAGACGACGCTTCATCCAGTCCCAAACATGCTCAATGGGGGACAGATCCGGAGATCTTGCTGGCCAGGGTAGTTGACTTACACCTTCTAGAGCACGTTGGGTGGCACGGGATACATGCGGACGTGCATTGTCCTGTTGGAACAGCAAGTTCCCTTGCCGGTCTAGGAATGGTAGAACGATGGGTTCCATGACGGTTTGGATGTACCGTGCACTATTCAGTGTCCCCTCGACGATCACCAGTGGTGTACGGCCAGTGTAGGAGATCGCTCCTCACACCATGATGCCGGGTGTTGGCCCTGTGTGCCTCGGTCGTATGCAGTCCTGATTGTGGCGCTCACCTGCACGGCGCCAAACACGCATACGACCATCATTGGCACCAAGGCAGAAGCGACTCTCATCGCAAAGACGACACGTCTCCATTCGTCCCTCCATTCACGCCTGTCGCGACACCACTGGAGGCGGGCTGCACGATGTTGGGGCGTGAGCGGAAGACGGCCTAACGGTGTGCGGGACCGTAGCCCAGCTTCATGGAGACGGTTGCGAATGGTCCTCGCCGATACCCCAGGAGCAACAGTGTCCCTAATTTGCTGGGAAGTGGCGGTGCGGTCCCCTACGGCACTGCGTAGGATCCTACGGTCTTGGCGTGCATCCGTGCGTCGCTGCGATCCGGTCCCAGGTCGACGGGCACGTGCACCTTCCGCCGACCACTGGCGACAACATCGATGTACTGTGGAGACCTCACGCCCCACGTGTTGAGCAATCCGGCGGTACGTCCACCCGGCCTCCCGCATGCCCACTATACGCCCTCGCTCAAAGTCCGTCAACTGCACATACGGTTCACGTCCACGCTGTCGCGGCATGCTACCAGTGTTAAAGACTGCGATGGAGCTCCGTATGCCCCGGCAAACTGGCTGACACTGACGGCGGCGGTGCACAAATGCTGCGCAGCTAGCGCCATTCGACGGCCAACACCGCGGTTCCTGGTGTGTCCGCTGTGCCGTGCGTGTGATCATTGCTTGTACAGCCCTCTCGCAGTGTCCGGAGCAAGTATGGTGGGTCTGACACACCGGTGTCAATGTGTTCTTTTTTCCATTTCCAGGAGTGTATCTGGACGATATAGTGATCTCCAGAAAGACGGAAGAAGAACATTTAGCCAATCTCAGAACATTATTTCAGGTCTTGCGACAAACTGGTCTTCGCTTACGGAAGGACAAATGTGTGTTTTTTGCTCGTGACTTGCCATACCTGGGTCATGTACTCAATGCCCAAGGCATACCTCCCAGTCCCACGCACCTCCGTGCCATACAAGACTTGCCTTCGCCGCAGAATTTGAAGCAGCTCCAGAGTGTACTGGGAAAAATCAACTATTATCACAGATATGTGTCGCATGCCTCTTCCATTTCAGCTCCGCTTCATCGCTTACCCCGTAAAGGTGTTCCGTTCGTCTGGACGACGGAATGCGAAAGCACCTTTCGCCAGTTGAAATCAGCGTTGCTCTCCAATACTTGCCTTACGCCATCCGATCCCCAGAACCCCCTTTTGCTGATGGTGGATGCATCGAATTTCGGGATCGGTGCTGTGCTTGCGCACAAAGATGGCTCGCACGACCACCCTATTGCCTTTGCGTCCAAATTGCTCTCGTCTGCGCAATGAAATTATCCACAGATCGAGAAAGAAGCATTGGCTCTCGTATTTGGTGTTACAAAGTTTCATGTCTTCTTGTATGGTCGTCACTTCACCATAATCACAGACCACAAACATCTGACATCGCTTTTTCATCCGAACAAGCCTGTACCTCCACGTACAGTGCAGAAATTCATTCGCTAGTCTATTTTCCTCTCGCAGTACCGCTAAGATATCTTGTACCGGTTCTGCAGTCTGGAGCCGAGCGACCGCTCCGGTCGCAGGTTCGAATCCTGCCTCGGGCATGGATGTGTGTGGTGTTCTTAGGTTAGTTAGGTTTAAGTAGTTCTAAGTTCTAGGCGACTGATGACCTCAGAAGTTAAGTCGCATAGTGCTCAGAGCCATCTTGTACCGGTCCACTGCTAAGCACGGAAACGCCGATGCGTTGTCCCGTTTGCCTGTTGCTGAAGATAGGGCATTCGATTCCTCCGAACGTGCTTGCATGTTCATTGATACGGAAACCGATGACGTGGTCGAATCGTTTCCGAATGATTTTCGTCGTGTAGTTACAGCCACAACTGCCAACCATGTCCTTGCTACTGTTCTGCGTTTTGTTGCTGCGCAATGGCCCTTGTCAAAGTCACGGATCGGGAACCCGTTGGTTCGCCGATTTTTTGCTCACAAGGAGAGACTTTTTATTCGACGGGGTTTTTGCTTTGCGCTCTGATAATGATCAGTCCAGGGTCATGGTCCCACGTTCGTTAGTCCTCTACCTTCTCCAGCAAGGACATTGGGGTATAGTGAGAACGAAGCAACTTGCTCGTCAGCACTGTACTTGGTTCGGAATCGATGCCGCGATTACGAATATGTGCTCATCTTGCATGGTGTGTACCGAACAACAATCAGCACCACTGCGGAAATTCTTTGCATGGCCAAAAATCACTTTCCCTTGGCAACGTTTACACATCTGCCACCATCCAAGCGTTATCTGCTATCTTCTGCATTGAAGGTCTTCCACAGACAATTGTTTCCGACAATTGCCCACAATTCATGTCCGCAGAATTTCAGTCATTCTGCAAGGTATTCAACATCTGACGTCCGCGCCGTTTTCGCCACAGTCAAACGGTGCCGCTGAACGATTGGTCAGGACTTTCAAGTCATAGAAGTTAAAGTAGAAAGAGTCGCATTCTCGGGAGGACGCGTTATTGCTCTTTTAGTACTCGTGTCGCTCTCAGCCCCGAGATGATCGCTCGCCAGCTGAGTTGCTCCACGGTCGCCATCATCTAACTTTGATGTCTTTGCTACATCCGCCGCATCAGGTTCCTGTGCAGCGGCAGACTCCTGCTTTTGCCCCAGTTGACGTTGTCTACTACCGCCACTATCGAGGTTCACGGCGTTGGCTCGAAGGGCGCATTCTTCTCTGCCTGTGACGCGCTATGTATATGGTTTTGGGGGCCTCTGGTGAGGTGCGCCGGCATCTCAATCACCTGCGCCTTGTCGTTGCACGGGATCTGCCGCTCACCGTCTGCTTTCAGCGACGATGCCGCCCGGTCAGCGCCCTGGGGACCCATCTACTGGCTCACCTCATCCCCAGGTGTTACCGACGCTGCCTTCCATTTGGCCCCATGGCGACGCGCCGCCGCCGCCGCCTGTTCTCCCGCCGGCGACGCCCGCAGTGGACGCTTCGCTGCAGCCGCCGGGCGCCTCCCTGGGTCACGCGCCGCCGATCGCTTCCCGTGACCAGCTGTCCTCCGACATGGAACTCTTGCCCGCTTCGGACCATATGTCGTCTTCGCCCGTCGGGTGCCCCGGCCCGATGGAGGTCGACCCTTCGGCCCCTCCTGTCTCTCTACGGGCGCATACACCGCATGTTGGCGTGCATCCTGTACTAGGTTTTTAGGCGTTCCCTATCTCCCCGCGGTCCGAATGGCAGAGTGCGGGTGGCACAGCCTCGCCTGTTGTTAGGCTCCACACCTCGTCGCATACGTCAACATGGGGTTCCCCCCCACGGCGGGCGGAGGCCTTACACCACAACCGTACGCCGATTTGCGGGGGAGGAATGTGGTGTCACCGCCAGACACCACACTTGCTAGGTGGTAGCCTTTAAATTGGCCGCGGTCCGTTAGTATACGTCGGACCCCCGTGTCGCCACTATCAGTGATTGCAGACCGAGCGCCGCCACACGGCAGGTCGAGAGAGACTTCCTAGCACTCGCTCCAGTTGTACAACCGACTTTGCTAGGGATGGTTCACTGACAAAATACGCTCTCATTTGCCGAGACGATAGTTAGCATAGCCTTCAGCTACGTCATTTGCTACGACCTAGCAAGGCGCCATGTTATTGTGAATAATGTACAGTCAAGAGCGACGTTCACCAGTTATGGATTAAAGTTAAGTATTCCACCAGCTACGTCCGTTTTTCTAAAGTCTAATTTCCTTGTCCTGTTCCAGACCTCACGCCAGCCTGCGTGAGCTAAAACGCGTGCCTTTCGGCTTCCTCTAGTAACGGTGTTGGCTCTCCTGCCAACCCACAACACATTTCATTTCGAAGTAGTTAGGGAATTCAATATTCGGAGATCCACGGTATCAAGTGTGTGCCCTGGATACCACATTTCAGGCGTTATCTCTCACCACGGACATCGCATTGACCAACGAACTTCACTTAACGGCCGAGAGCAGCGGCGTTTGTGTGGAGTTGTCAGTGCTAACAGACAAGCAACACTGTGTCAATTAACAGTCAATTGCCAGGCACCTAATTGTGAATTGCAGAGTAATCATGCAGATGTAGATGTAGACTTAACTGTTGGTAAAAAGATAGGAATCCATTTATAAATATATATTGTATGTAGAAGTGGTGAAGTATTGTCGATTTAGAAGAGGCAGTGTTCACATGTTGTGAGCAAGGAAGAGAGACAGATGTGAGGCAGTGCGATACGCTAGTGATGAAAGACGCACTGTGATAGGGCTCGGAGTTGTCGTCCTGGAACTTGGCATAAAAAGAATGATGTGATGGGCATATTAAACTGCTCATTGGTTTGGTGGAGAGTCCACGCCATAAGGAGACTTGAGATGTATTGGAGTGGACGTCCGCTCATTATTGCGTCTACTGCAGCTTCATCTCTACAATGTTCTGGTAATGCGTCTACTGTTCACAGGATAGGGATTAGGTCTGCATTGTGACCTTGTTTGTGACTGAAAATTTGCAATTTTCACAAACACAACTTTTATTGTTGTAATTTCACAAGGTTGATGACTGAACAACAAACGAAAGGCAACAATAACGATGCCAGTAAAAGTCTCCCAATTGAGGCAAACAAAAGTTCACTTTTAATTTTCCACAAAGGTTCGTGGCAACACACCCACACTAGTAACAGTCCAATTCAGAGACGAAGACGTAATCTTCAATCGTCGCAGTACACGAGGTCGGAATCCGGCGTGAACTGAACTTCTGGGCGCGTTCTAGCCCCTAAATAGCTGTCTCACGTCAATCAGGTTTTGGCGCAGTGATACTTCCTGCAGGCCGTGGCTCGAGCTCCCCCTGCCTGAAGTAGTGTTCGGAATGTCTATTTCCATTATCTTGTATGTAAATAGCCGGTGTTTACCATGGTGCTTTTGGTACGCCTTGGACATGGACAAAAAAAAAAAAAAAAAAAAATCAAATGTGTGTGAAAACTTATGGAACTTAACTGCTAAGATCATCAGTCCCTAAGCTTACACACTACTTAACCTAAATTATCCTAAGGACGAACACACACACCCATGCCCGAGGGAGGACTCGACTCTCCTCCGGGACCAGCCATACAGTCCATGACTGCAACGCCTAGGACCGCTCGGCTAATCACGCGCGGCGGACATGGACAACACCGTCCTCTGTGGTGTAATATGGGTTGCGGGCCCTCAGGGGCTACCTTGGCTCCGGTATAACAACCCTGACCACTTGTATCATTTGCGTAGAATTTTGAATAGTAAATGAGTTACAAAATTAAGAAAATAAAGTGTGTCTGTGTAGGTAATTTTAGTTATTACAATATTGTTACTATAACCTGAACAATAGTACATTCAGTAAATGCTGAAAGTGCATGCCAGATTGAAATTTTGTATGAGAGATAATTTATTTCACACAGAATGAATAAATTCGCTAAAAATATTTTTGCTGTATTTCAAATTCAAATGGCTCTGAGCACTATGGGATTTAACATCTGAGGTCATCAGTCCCCTAGACTTGGAACTACATAAACCTAACAAACCTAAGGAAGGCGCTACAGTCTGGAACCGAGCGACCGCTACGGTCGCAGGTTCGAATCCCGCCTCGGGCATGGATGTGTGTGATGACTTAGGTTAGTTAGGTTTAATTAGTTCTAAGTTCTAGGCGACTGATGACCTCAGAAGTTAAGTCGCATAGTGCTCCGAGCCATTTGAACCATGTGTTGCTTGAGGCTTTCCCGACGGACATGTTGTATATATGGTTCTCGGGCGAGACGTCGGATGTCATAGTGCAAACTCCACAATATTTCGTCAGCGCAACTGGCTGACATCTGCAGGTGCGACGAACACACTGCTAAGGCGGTTTTTTTTTTCTTTATTGTGATTTTAAAACCTGTGGAACAGGTAGGCTGGCAGCAGCACAATACGCCGCTCTTCAGCCGAAGAGAGTACAATGATATAAACAGAGAAGATACATCACTTGGAAAGACGGCGGGAAAAAAAACAGTAGAGTAGACACATGAACATAAAAAAAACATGAAGCCGTTCACACTCGATGACAATCCACACTACGAACTGCTGCCACGACGCACAAACACTGAAGAAGACGATGGCACTGGTGAACGATGGAGTGTGACGGTGAACACTGAACACTAAACATGACGGCACACACGAAACACTGATGGCGGTGATCTCCGGCGCGCGAATGTCCACTTAGCAGGTGTGCGAGTCAGGGGACCTGCCAAGAGGGGAACAGGGGTGAGGTGGGGGAGAGGGGAGAAAAAGGATGCCAATGGCTGAGGAGATGGGGGCAGGAGGAGAGGGACAGGGGAGGGGAAACCCGGGGGAGGAGGGGGAGAAACGGAGGAGGGAGGGAAAAGGGAGAGAAGGGACGGTGGGTGCCCAGAGGAGCAAGCACAGTAGGAGGGCGGGAGGATCAAAGTTGGTAGGAGGGGTAGATGGAGGGGAGGAGGGCATCATCAGGGAGGGGGAGCTGGCGGAAGCCACCTTGGGAGAGGGTAAGGAGGGTGGAGAGATGGAGACCGGGTGGGACGTGCGAATACAGGCGTGGCAGCGGGCGGGGGTGGGAGAGGATCGGGGAGACGAGCGGGTGAGGAGGATCGAGCTTGTGGGAGGTGTATAGAATCTGTATCCTTTCAAGGAAAAGGAGGAGGTGGGGGAAGGGGATGAGATCGTACAGGTTCCTCGTGGGGGAGGGGAGACGGATGCCATAGGCGAGGTGGAGAGCATGACGTTCAAGGATTTGGAGGGATTTATAAAAGGTAGGGGGGGGGGGGCGGAGATCCAAGCCGGATGGGCATAACAAAGGATAGGGCGGATGAGGGATTTATAGGCGTGGAGGACGGTGGAGGGGTCCAGACCCCACGTACGGCCAGAGAGGAGCTTGAGGAGACTGAGTCGGGAGCGTGCCTTGGCTTGGATTGTCCGGAGGTGGGGAGTCCAGGAGAGGCGACGGTCGAGGGTGACGCCAAGGTACTTAAGGGTGGGAGTGAGGGCGATAGGACGGCCATAGATGGTGAGATAGAAATCAAGGAAGTGGAAGGAAGGGGTGGTTTTGCCTACAATGATCGCCTGGGTTTTGGAGGGATTGACCTTGAGCAACCATTGGTTGCACCAAGTGGTGAACCGGTCAAGATGGGATTGGAGAAGGTATTGGGAGCGCTGTAGGGTGGGGGCAAGGGCAAGAAAGGCGGTGTCATCGGCAAACTGGAGAAGGTGGACAGGGGCTGACGGCGGCGGCATGTCCGCCGTGTACAAAATGTACAGAAGAGGGGAGAGGTCGGAGCCTTGGGGCACACCGGCAGAGGGGAAAAAGGTGTAGGAATCTGTGTTATGGATGGTGACATAGGAAGGACGGTGGGAGAGAAAGGAGCCTATCAGACGGACGTAGTTAATGTGAAGGGCGAAGGTTTGGAGCTTGAAGACGAGACCGGAATGCCATACGCGGTCATAAGCACGTTCGAGGTCCAGGGAGAGGAAGATGGCGGAGCGACGGGAATTAAGCTGTTCGGAAAGGAGATGAGTGAGGTGAAGGAGAAGGTCGTCGGAAGAGAAGGACGGCCGAAAGCCACACTGGGTAACGGGAAGGAGGCGGTGCTGGCGGAGATGCTGGTGGATGCGTCGGGTGAGGATAGATTCCAGGACCTTGCTGAAGACCGAGGTAAGGCTGATGGGACGGTAGGAGGAGACGGCGGACGGCGGTTTGCCAGGTTTAAGGAACATGAGGATACGGGAGGTTTTCCACAGGTCGGTGTAGTAACCGGTGGACAGGACTACATTGTAGAGCCTGGCCAGGGTGGAGAGGAAAGAGACAGGAACTTCACGAAGGTGACGGTAGGTGACACGATCGTGACCAGGAGTGGTGTTGCGTTTTGTGCGGAGTGTAACAATGAGATCCTGTGTAGTGATAGGGGCATTGATTTCCGTGTGTGCAATGTTGTCCAAGTACTGGAAACCAGGAGCGAGGGGAGGGACAGAGGTGTCAGTGCGATCGCGGATATCCGGGAAGAGGGAGTAATCGAACTGGAGATCATCGGGGATGGAAAATACATCGGAGAGGTAGGAGGCAAAGTGATTGGCCTTACTAAGGGTGTCAGGGAAGGGGTGATCATCATGGAGAAGAGGAGAATAGGGGGAGGGTTTAGTTCCGGTAAGGCGACGGAAGCCCGACCAGAAATTGGACGAGTTGATTGGTAGGGTGCTAAGGCAGGACCAGGGCCCCGTATTTATGCCAGTTTTAGGCAGGAAGTGCGCATGCGTGGAGGCCCCAAATTCGATGGCCAATAGCGACGATATCAGCTGGTAGCTGGAAGGACAGTAACGCCACCTACAGGATGAAGAACTAAATACTTCGGGGCACGCGCGGAGGCTGCCGCCGCTGCTCTGCGCTGCCATCGGCCGCCCCAGCGACCTCTGTCGGAAGCCGCAAGCGCGGAGGCTGCCGCTGTTACTCTGGGCTGCCATCGGCCGCCCCAGCGACCTCTGACGGAAGCCGCAAGCAAAACTGTGCGTCCACGTAGGCGCCTTGATTATTCTCCCGTTGTCAACAGAATATTTATGTTGCTGGCGAATCGTCGTCAGTCTCATGACCAATAGTATTCCTCTCTGCTCGAAGCGACTTCAATATGGCCAGTGCTGGATCCCAAGCTGTACTAAGCTGAAAGCCCGTGTGTCTGTTTACAAGATTCGTCGAGCTACGTATTTCCACTGCTTCCTTAATAACACTGTCCCAGTACGAACTCGTCGATGCGAGAATTTTTGTATGTTGATAATTCATAGAATGGCCTGTACTGAGACAATGCTCGGCCACTGCAGACTTTCCTGGTTGCTCCAGACGAGTGTAACGTCGGTGTTCAGTGCACCTCTCTTCTACAGTGCGACAAGTTTGTCCGATGTACGACATGCCGCAGCTACAAGGAATCTCGTAAACACCGGGTCTTCTTAGGTCAAGGCTGTCCTTAGATGAGCCCAAGAGAGCTGTGAGTTTTGCCGGCGGACGAAAAACACATTTAACTTAATGCTTCTTCAATAATCTTCCTATTTTTGAAGAGACACCGCCGATGTATAACAAGATGACCATTCCCCTTTGTTCTTCGTTTTCTTCCACTTCCTCACGTTGGGTAAACCGCTTCGGTTGAAAGGCACGGCGAATCTCCCGTTCGGAATATCCATTTTGTTGGAAAACGGTACGCAGATGGAGTAGCTCATTGGATAAGCTGTCTGAGTCTGATATGGCTCGTGCTCTGTGGACCAACGTCCTCAGTACGCCACTTCGTTGTGAAGGATGGTGACAGCTGGTGGCCTGTAAGTATAAGTCCGTATGCGTTGGTTTATGGTACACTGCGTGACCCAATGTGCCATCTTCTTTTCTCCATACCAACACGTCCAGGAATGGAAGTACGCCGTTTTTCTCCATCTCCATCGTGAACTTCATGTTGGGATGAAGCGAGTTAATATGCTCAAAAAAAAAAACATTCAGCGATGCAATGCCATGAGGCCAGATAACAAAGGTGTCGTCCACAAATCGCCAAAAACACGTAGTTTTCAAATCCGACGTCTGGAGTGCTCTCTCCTCGAAGTCTTCCATGAAAAGATTAGCCACAATGGGTGACAGGGGACTACCCATTGCGACGCCGTCAGTCTGTTCAAAGTATTGTCCATTAAATAAAAAGTATGTCGAGGTGAGCACATACTCGTCTGGAGCAACCAGGAAAGTCTGCAGTGGCCGAGCATTGTCTCAGTACAGGCCATTCTATGAATTATCAACATACAAAAATTCTCGCATCGACGAGTTCGTACTGGGACAGTGTTATTAAGGAATCAGTGGAAATACGTAGCTCGACGAATCTTGTAAACAGACACACGGGCTTTCAGCTTAGTACAGCTTGGGATCCAGCACTGGCCATATTGAAGTCGCTTCGAGCAGAGAGGAATACTATTGGTCATGAGACTGACGACGATTCGCTGCAACATAAATATTCTGTTGACAACGGGAGAATAATCAAGGCGCCTACGTGGACGCGCAGTTTTGCTTGCGGCTTCCGTCAGAGGTCGCTGGGGCGGCCCATGGCAGAGCAGAGTAACAGCGGCAGCCTCCGCGCTTGCGGCTTCCGACAGAGGTCGCTGGGGTGGCCGATGGCAGCGCAGAACAGCGGCGGCAGCCTCCTCGCGTGCGCCGAAGTATTTGGTTCTTCATCCTGTAGGTGGCGTTACTGTCCTTCTGGCTACCAGCTGATATCGTCGCTATTGGCCATCGAATTTGGCGCCTTCCTGCCTAAAACTGGCATAAATAGGGGGCCCTGGTCCTGCCTTAGAGGATACGGATCCTGTACACCTCCCGTAAACTCGATCCTCCTCACCCGCTCGTCTCCCCGATCCTCTCCCACCCGCACCCGCTGCCGCGCCTGTATTCCCACGTCCCACCCGGTCTCCATCTCTCAACCCTCCTTACCCTCTCCCAAGGTGGCTTCCACCAGCTTCCCCTCCCTGATGATGTCCTCCTCCCCTCCATCTACCCCTCCTATCAACTTTGACCCTGCCCCCCCACTTCCGGTGTCCTTTCCTTTAGGCACCATCCCTCCCTTCTCTTCCCTTCCCTTCTCTTTCCTTTTCCCCCATCCCATCCCTCCACCCCTCTTCCTCCGGGCTTCCCCTCCCCCTTCCTCCCTCCCCCTATCTCCCCTGCCCGTGGCATCTCTGCTCCCCCCTCTCGCTCTCCCACTCCCCTTCCTCCTCCTCCTCTCTTGGCAGGTCCCCGGACTCGCACACGCACAGTGAACACTCGCGCGCCGGAGGTCATCGCCATTAGTGTCTCGTGTATGTGCCTTCGTTTGTGTTTAGCGTTTGTTCGCCGAAACGCCGCCACTGTTCACGTGTACCATCGCCATCATCCCTGTTTTGTGCGCCGTGTCAACTAGTGTCAGTGTTGTTTTCTCGCCAGGCGTGAACGGCTCCGTGTTTTCTGTTTTTTGGTGTCTACATTGTTTTGCCCGCCATTTTGATTGTATTTTCTGTGCCCCCTCTATTTATTACTTATTGTAAATCTCAAGGCTGAAGAGCGGCGTACTCAGCTGCTGACAGCCCGCCTTGTGTAAGGTGATAAAAATCACAATAGAGAAAAAAAAAACCTGCCTTAGAGGATACGGATCCTGTACACCTCCCGTAAACTCGATCCTCCTCACCCGCTCGTCTCCCCGACCCTCTCCCACCCCCGCCCGCTGCCGCGCCTGTATTCCCACGTCCCACCCAGTCTCCATCTCTCAACCCCCCCTTACCCTCTCCCAAGGTGGCTTCCACCAGCTCCCCCTCCCTGATGATGTCCTCCTCCCCTCCATCTACCCCTCCTATCAACTTTGACCCTGCCCCCCCACTTCTGGTGTCCTTTCCTTTAGGCACCCTCCCTCCCTTCTCTTCCCTTCCCTTCTCTTTCCTTTTCCCCCGTCCCGTCCCTTCACCCCTCTTCCCCCAGGCTTCCCCTCCCCCTTCCTCTCTCCCCCTATCTCTCCTGCCTGTGGCATCTCTGCTCCCCCCTCTCGCTCTCCCACTCCCCTTCCTCCTCCTCCTCTCTTGGCGGGTCCCCGGACTCGCACACGCACAGTGGACATTTGTGCGCCGGAGGTCATCGCCATTACTGTGTCGAGTGTGTGCCTTCGTTTGTGTTTAGTGTTTGTTCGCTGAAATGCCGCCACTGTTCACGTGTACCATCGCCATCATCCCTGTTTTGTGCGCCGTGTCAACTGGTGTCAGTGATGTTTTCTCGTCAGGCGTGAACGGCTCCGTGTTTTTTGTTTTTTGGTGTCTACATTGTTTTGCCCGCCATATTGATTGTATTCTCTGTGCCCCCTCTATTTTTTACTTATTGTAAATCTCAAGGCTGAAGAGCGGCATACTCAGCTGCTGACAGCCCGCCTTGTGTAAGGTGATAAAAATCACAATAAAGAAAGAAAAAAAAAAAACAACCTGCCTTAGCAGTGTGTTCGTCGCACCTGAAGATGTCGGCCAGTTGCGCTGACGAAATATTGTGGAGTTTGCACTATGGCGGAGGCAGGATTCGCACCTGCGACCGTAGCGGTCACGCGGTTCCAGACTGAAGCGCCTAGACCCGCACGGGCTGTTTTTCACCAAGCAGCTATTCCGATATCATCATTGCACTATCGCTGCTAGCCACTACTGGCAAAATTTATTGATCGAAATTGTGGTTTGTAGCAAGTGACGGTAGTGACTTTATTGAAACGATTGCGTGGGCGGATGAGTTACGCAATTAGTTTTGTCAATGAAATTCCATAAAACTGGCGATTTACATCAAAATGGTTGAATATACGCCATTGTAGAAGGCGCTGTTACACAAGCAATGTGTATGATATAATTTTGGACAGTTAAATTTTCTTTGCGTACGTTCAGACGTTTTGAAATTATTTTGGTGGGGAATTAAATTGACTAATGTTGGCCATGATTTAGCTTATTTGTCCTACCCGTGATCAGTCATATAGTTAATCTTTAGAAATTGTATATCTGTTAAGCGCTATGGTCAACGACGAAGTTACATGAGTAACTACATTACTTGGAGACAGAAGCTGTGGCGACGGTTTCGCATAGGCCTTCTTTAGTACAGTTTTACACCTTTTCCGCTTTTTTCATTGAAGCGGACTGTACGTTTTCCATACTTAGTAATGAAGTTGTAGAATTTTACTTTCTTTTACACTTAATTAGAAAGGATCCATATCGTCGCAAGTTGTTTACTTAACATTCTGCATCTGTAGTCATATTTGTTTGTGGCATTCTGTTTATCATCTGCTGATGGAAGTTAATTGTGCATAACATATCTAAAGTTTCAGATCATGACAATATATTTGTCCTGATCACTTTAATGCATGTAAAAAATTAACCATGCTGTAGTTAAGAGAATAGTACATACGCTACTAATTTTGCCTTATGTCTGCTCGGGAACGAACATCTTTTGTGGAGTGGGGAGACTGTTGAGCCAGGGAAAGTGCAGTATTCCAAAGAAGAGGAATCAAACGGCATGGTAGCTGTTTTATAGCTTGAAAGAAGAGGTTTATTATAATAGCCGCTTTGTGGAGAGCGGCATTGTCCTGAAAGAAGTGGTTTCCTTTACAAGCTAGCCTCCAAGTTGTCGAGGATAATTGCCACTTAAGTTTGTCGACAAGCACTATACAGTACTCTTCCTTTGTAATCCTTAAGTAAAATTGCGTCTTCGTTCCGGAATCTCCACAACAACTTGCTTGGTAAATTCTTTAACGTGAAAATTTTCGAATAAAGGGCAACTCGGTTGTTTTACTCCTACTGCTCTTTTCTTACGGATCCATGAGTCTACCTGCTGAACATATTTCTACATAGAATTGAAACATTCCGTAAACAGGTGCTTCCTCACGTAATAAACTTCGAATTAAGTGCGTTGTTTTTTATTTTGAAGCTTAGTAAAACCAAAATTCGCAGTTTCTCTATCACCAGGCGTCGTAACTTTAGAAATCACTCTACACTTTGTGTGTATGTTTTGCGAATTTCCACAGTCGTCTTAGGAATTTTCAGTTTGTTTCCAACTTTTCAAACTCTTCCTCATCTGCTCTACTGAACACAGAAAGCATTTTAGCTCCTCGATATTACTTCCTTCCTTCCATTGTGGAGTGACTCGCTAAATCTAACTTAAATAACTCAACTATTAATTGCCGTGGCGTCTGATGGCTATGGAATTAAGAAGAAGAAAAGTATTCAGACCTACTGAAATTTTTTAACAGATCTATTAGTCGTCAAAGTTCTTGAACGCTGGAATTGTTCACGTAGAATCCTCATATAGCCATTCAGCTACATCACGCGGGCGTCACATTCTTACTGTTTCTATCCCTTTCTTGGGTGTGAAGTACGAATTTCAGTTATTACTCCACGCATCGCAAATGCCTTCCAGATAAGGTGACTTTCAGGGTATCATTGGCTACCTGTTACAGTGCAGGTATTAACACTTTGCGACATTTCCGTTTATAAAATAAAACGCAAAAAATAAATAATTTCCTTAACGCGATAAACTTCAACTTTGGAATACAAAAGAAGGTAAATTCTTGGATGGTGAGCACCGTTTGAGTGAATGTATGATAGATAGGAAGCCCTCGAAGTCTGCAACCGTCAGTCGATATTAGGGTCATGAAAGCAGCAGTCAGTGTTTTTCATCCAGGACTTGACATCATATTTTACGTAGTGCCGTGAACATCCTGTAAACTGTAACCCGCCTGGGGAGCTGCGCGTGTTAACGTAACCCTTTTCTGGGAAAACAGGTATACCGGCCCGAGTCAGCTCAGCAGATTATCGACGAGGGGTCGGCGAGCCAGCCAGCCAGGATATGGTTTTAGGCAGTTTCCCACATCCCGGTAGGTGAATAACAAGGTTCCCTGTAGGATTTGGATATCAGAGGATCATTATCTTGCCGTTCACTAATTATCATCACTTAAGCGTTCTTCCACGGTGCAGGGACCCATCATTGAAAGAAGCACTCATTGTATAGTTCGCGCAGGTAACTATCTAGTTTGTCACATAGGGTTTGTCTTACTTTGGCAGGGATCCTGTCCGGTCCTGGAGATTTTTTTTTCCAGTCTTAAAATTATTTGCCTAATTTCTTCTTGTGCGGAGGGGTACACAAGTTTATTGTTTCTATAGTCTTCCCATAACATTTTCCGTAACCTACGCTGACCATCTGTCTCGCCTTCTTCTCCATCGTCAGAATGTAGCGTTTCCATTAGCAGGGCAGCTGACTGCTCCCCACGAACTTTTTGTTTCTGTCCCATCATTACTTTTAAGCGTGGATAAGACTGTTGGTGATCGTATTTTCTCGCAGACTATTTTATGTGGTACACGCCAGGAATCGGTTTCTGAGTTAGCCTCCACGAATTGCTTCCCTCAAAACTTTGTTTAATATGCCTGTATTTACGCAACCTTCGGACTCTTTCTTCTGGGGTCATTCTGCTCTAGTATAGCTTCCTGGCTCTTCTTGTTTCACATTTCAATTTCTACAGCGCCTCGACCCAAGTACTCCTTGAAAATTACCTCTGCTGACAGGTATCGATGTCTGCATTGTTCTGTGTATAGCAACTGTCAATTCTTGCCCCTTAACATCTACACTGCCACTCAGCGATGGACTTCCTGGACACTGAAATACCTTGTTTAGTTCTTCCCAGTTATCGACCTTGATCTTATATTTGGGCCTTTTGCACACGTTTACTGTGTCGTCTTGGATTTTCCTTTCAGTGACGGTGTAGTGTATGCTATTGTGGTCACTTGACGTCATTCCGCTTTCAACCATCCAGCCTTTCACACGGCACGCCGCTGCCGTATTTGCTGAAGTGACGTCAATATTTGACGTTGCTCCGACTCTCCCTTTGTACCTTGGTGGAATGTGAGCTACATTCAGTACCTGTGGGTTGAGTTCCTAATGGCTTCTTCTAGTTGTCTTCCACGGCCATCACTCAGGCGGCTATGTCACAACACCGATGCCGCATTTGCATCAGTGGAGTACACAAGAGGCTTAGTTTGTCCTAGGTGACAAGGTACTCGTCCATCTCATTACAAAACTGTTCCAGTGGAAACACGGAAACCAGGATGCATCTCTCCATCCAGTTAACACATGTGCTCTGAACAGTATTGTAATATTTTTGTCACTGCTACGGCATTATTAAGTGCTATTACTGCTGCCATAGGACGTAGCCCTTGTGTGACAATCTGGGCAGTTACTGGCATACTGGGGATCTTACCTGCCTTCGTATACGGCTCTCAGAGGCACAGCACATATAACTGTAACTCTTCTGCCACTCTTCTAGGCTCATGCAATACGTTGACCCTTCTCATGGCATTAAGCTGTCCTATCTTTATCTCCATTAGGATGATGGGTATACGTATACTCGACAGTCTTGCCCTACTCGCCTATAATCGTATGCTATACGACAATACGCCATCACAAAGTGTTTGTACAACGTATCTAATGGTTCATTTGTTCTGGCAGAAACCTGCTTCAGTAACTTCTCCAGTTTTTCCACTTCTATTGGCAGATCTTTGACATTGAAATGGGTTCTACTTACGAAATCAGATGCAGGAAAAGTAATATACCCTCCTTCTGCATGCTTATACCTTACTTGGTGTCTTAATGTTGTAGCTGGTGTCATCGGCTCTTCCAGTCCAGTGAGTTGCCTAACTTTTTCTATGCTTTCATAGACATATCGTGGTTCTGTTGTTGTATGTGGTTTATTGTCTACTTCTCTGTAGTAGATGTTTGTTTCCTGCACGAACTAGCTCTGAGTCTCGTACTGTTTTTGTTGCAGATTCACGTCCTGCGTTGGCGAATCTTCTTTTACTTCTGTAGGCAGCGCAGGGTATTCCTCATGCGTGCTGTCGCATCGTACGTTTAACTGCCGAGTTTGTGTCACCAAATCCCTATCGCCTATACTCCTGCTCCGGAGTAAAAGTCAAGCGCCGGCAAGAAGGTCGGGAACGGTAGAGGAGAGCGGGTTGTGAAGAAGATGTCAGCCAATAGTACGGTGACCGACACCTTTCTAAGACGACACCGAGACTGCAGCTGCCTCTAGGCGCTGGCCTAGGCCGCGGCCCAGTTGAAGATTAACCGCGCTCTATAGCAGCGACTTAGGCACTGTATTGTTTCGCTTGTATTAGGAGTTGTGTATATTGAAGAGATTTTCTTATTTTGCCTGTTACCCGTTGCTTGCGACGCACCATTGTAAATTCTCTGAGTTAAGACCTGTCACTTATCTTACTGTAATAAAAATTCATTAATACGATTTGCTTAAATTGTTGTCTAGCGGTCCGAGAAAGCAGGTTTCCTAGGCACCCCATATTCGACGAGTAGGCAGGACACAGCAACTCCTACATGCGCCTGTGATCTCGCTTTTATTATTATATCACATAGTTCCGAATTTTCGTCAGAAACGTCTGCCTGCTTTTTCGTAGGTACATAATGCTCTACTTCGGCCTGTCTGGCATGCTCTTTTCTATGATACTTACTGGTTACTTTTTACCAAAAATTCTTCGCTCTCTCGACGTCCCTCCCCCATCTCGATGGCGATTTATATTTCTTACATAGACGGCACTTGATGGTGTCAGTAGAATCCTCATAGCTTTCTACTTTAATGAAACTCCTACTCATAACCCGTTCTAAAAATGTGCTTTGGTAGGAGGGTTTGACACGTTTGACATTCTTCTTTCTTCCACGCGCATTTTTACCCCTACATTTAAATGACAAACATACAGCCGCTTGTTTGATTTTCAAATGGTTCAAATGGCTCTGAGAACTATGGGACTTAACATATCAGGTCATCAGTCCCCAAGATCTTAGAACTACTTAAACCTAACTAATCTAAGGATATCACACACATCCATGCCCGAGGCAGGATTCGAACTTGCGACCGTAGCGGTCGCGCGGTCCAGGACTGTTTGATTTTATTGCAGTCTTTTCTTATATAGCCTCCTTCCCCACAATGTCCACAATTACTACTTGTTTATCACAATGTTTTGCCAAATGACCAATTTCTTTGTATTGAACGCACCACGGGAATACTAGATAGGCTTTCACTGAAACCGAACGAAACCGAAGATATACTTATGAGAGCTCCTGTAACCTCAGGACTCACTACAATAACTCGATGGACCACTTTTCTTCCCCTTGGTCATGTCCCGAATTGTACTGTAAAGCCTCTTTCCTTAGTCAGTTCATCTTCAAAGTTCTTTATGTACATTGTGTCTTTTAGTGTTTTTGTACCTGTGTAGTTTCGGATGTCGTTCAGTATCATCAAAGGTCTGTGTTTCTTAGGCTGCTCACAAATCAGTGTCTGTGGCACCATTTTCCTGTTCAGTATCTTTTCCGTGTCACTTTGTGTAGCAGTTTCCACGATGACTACATTATTGATTTGTTTGATCTTCCTTATACACGAGCGATTCTTTCTATTGGTTTCAGGCGATCGTTTTTACTACTTTCTGCAATACTTAAAAGCTCCTGTCCACCAACACGCGGGATCTGCCTGGTCTTGGTTTAGCTATGGTTGTTCCTTCACGTTTCCAATTCAGAATCATGTCATCAACAGTCGAGATGAGCAGATTAGAAGGGTTGGAATGACCCTATGGATTTTTACTCAGGTTACATCGAATGAATAGTCCTCGTTCCAAGTCAATGAGCTCTCCTCACCGAACCATTCTGCTGTTACTGCTTACCTAATTGTAAACACAACTCTCCTTTTATATTCGCGGATTCGTCTCTTGTGACATCTAGTGATCACTTCTGTAATAGATACTATTGATCAGATACTTTACATTCATTTCGTGACCAGAAAGAGGATTACAGTGGCGTTCTTAGTGCAAAAGTTCAAACACCTCTTTTAACTAATTGGGAAAAAAAATGAAGAAAGATTAGAGTCTAACATCCCGTCGACTACGAGGTCGGTAGAGACAGATTAAAGAAGTGAAGTAAATTTAACGAGTTTATCGAGCTTTCATAAACGCTCCGTATAGACCATTTTGAAGTTAGATGTTAGGCTTATGTTGGGACCGAGTAATTGGTGCGATAAATGTAAATGTCGTGTGACTAGGGCCTCCCGTCGGGTACATCGTTCGCTGGGTGCAAGTCTTTCGATTTGACGCCACTTCGGCGACTTGCGCGTAGATGAGGATGATATGGTGATGTTTAGGACAACACAACACCTAGTCCCTGAGCGGAGAAAATCTCCGACCCAGCCGGGTATCGAACCCGGGCCTTTAGGACTGACATTGTGTCGCGCTGACCACACAGCTACCAGGGGTCGACACTGGTGTGGTAGTGACGTACTTGTGTAATTCCAACATTATCACATTTAATGGTGCCGCATTTTCTCTACTTTGTGAATTAAGATTCGCTTTGCACTTACCATATATTATTGTGGATACGTATATACATTCAAGTAGAATTGAGCTAGAGGTACGTGCAATATTGGAGAGAGAGGACACCTGTCTCCATGACGAATTGACCAGATTGGCGTGTCAGGTGTGTGGACCTTGTACCTGCCGTCGGCGTGACATTCCGGATCTGGGTATCTGGGTGACCAAGATGCACTATCTAATACCGTTAGATCTCGAAAACCCAATGTCTGGCACACTCTGTCTACATGGCTGTGCAGGATAATGATCTTTTCACATGCCAATAATGTACCCTGCGTATACTGTCATGGGGAAAGCTGCCGCCGTCAATTTCACAGAAACCTGCTGAAGTTCGGGGTTGCAATCGACTATAGTAGAGAGGCTGGCCACCGTCGAATAATTTACTAGCGAAATGAGTAATCGACAAGAAAAACCAGTGAGCGCCATACCATCCAGAGCTCGATATGAGGTACAGAAGCTACCTCACGAGGCACGTACCAGTGCACACAGCATGTCACATGTAGCAACGAGACACAGAGACTATAAGTATTGGAAAACGTCATCTCACCTTACATGCTACGGTACTCGTCGGTGTTAAGGGCACGAGAACGTCGAAAATCGCATCCCACTTGCCAAAACCACACCAATCAGCCAAGTGGTGGCATTCTCGTGTGGGATATATTCAATTATCTACTGTGACTTCTCAACGGCGAAGTGTACAGATATGTATGGTCGGATCAGGGGCATTTCTTTCCTTGCCTACAGTATCTAACAGACGACGTGTGTATTCAATAAGGTCGCACCAACCTGTCACTCGCAAGATGTGTCCTCCGAGTGACCTGAACAACACTCCACGGATATGAGACTGTGAGCCACACAAGCACTGTTATGACAGTGGAGTTTTCCTATAAACCATCTCGACACAGGATGGCGCATTTGCTTTGTTGAAGATAAAGTTCATCTGACCACAGTCCCATTTAGCACATCGGGGAGAACTCGAGAGATCTCGACAGCTCTGATCCAGCTCTAAGCAATCTCCGTTTGGAGTGAGGGGCACTTTGGCGTTCTTTAATCACAAAGAATCATTGACTGGCAAGTCAGGGAAATCCCGCGGAGTTAGAGTATTGCCATATGGAACAGAATCATCCATGTATCTTAAACAGATTTCCGTTGTCGATCACTGATAAAGAAACTCTTTCAACAGGTGATTACTTAAGTTCTACTATAACTAATCGACAGTGTTAATGGCGAGCGCATACGACGCTGCAGGCATACCACTGAAAAAGAAAAATCGAGTAAGACAACTTCAGACTCGCCCAGCAGAGTGTGCCGCTCTCACTCCGCATTCTCTGTTACTCGCCGAAAGACAGACAGGTGGCGTTCAATATGCAGTCGGACGTTGCCGCAAATGGATACGCCCTCTCCCCCGACAAGTTACACTTCTTCTCCGAGAAACCCCTCGCCCCCTCGTTTGTATTTCTCCTTCTTACGGGCTCGTGACCGGGATCCACTCAAACGCCTCTGACAAATACAAAGGCGCATCAGGAATTTATGAAATGCAGAAATACGTCGGAATTGGCACCAGATATGCACCAGACTTCACCGCGAGGGATTAGCCGAGCGGTCTAAGGCGCTGCAGTCATGGACTGTGCGGCTGGTCCCGGCGGAGGGTCGAGTCCTCCCTCGGGCAAGGGGTGTGTGTGTGTCCTTAGGATAATTTAGGTTAAGTAGTGTGTAAGCTTAAGGACTGATGACCTTAGCAGTTAAGTCCCATAAGATTTCACACACATTATCGTCTGCACCAGACTTAACGCTACACTCCCCATTAACTCTTCCAAATACTGGAAAGCATTCCATCGACTCAGTGACAGTAACACTATCCCTCACTATCCACTCCTCCACAACAACCCTTAACTGATAACCTAAGCAAAGCTGACCACTTTTCATGCTATCTCTCCAGCATTTTCTCCACACTTGATGACCCACATTTTGATTACCCCATGTTCCCAATTATCCGTGAACTCCCAGACATCGCTGTTCCACCCCTGGCTCCCAGATTCCAATACTTGGGGAACAGACTACAATCATAGCACAAGACATACATCAATATCCCAAAAAAAAAAAAAAACGCAAACCTCCAAACTCCAAAATCCTGCTTTACCTGAAACCTCACAGCCCGCATCTCGTGGTCGTGCGGTAGCGTTCTCGCTTCCCACGCCCGGGTTCCCGGGTTCGATTCCCGGCGGGGTCAGGGATTTTCTCTGCCTCGTGATGGCTGGGTGTTGTGTGCTGTCCTTAGGTTAGTTAGATTTAAGTAGTTCTAAGTTCTAGGGGACTGCTGACCATAGATGTTAAGTCCCATAGTGCTCAGAGCCATTTTGAAACCTCACAAACATAATATGGATACCTCCTCCTAAGCCGGCCTCTGTGACCGAGCGGTTCTAGGCGCTTCAGCCCGGAACTGCGCTGCTGCTACTGTCGCAGGTTCGAATCCTGCATCGGGCATGGATGTGTATGATGTCCCTAGGTTTGTTAGGTTTAAGTAGTTCTAAGTCTACGGGACTGATGGCCTCAGATGTTAAGTCCCATAGTGATTAGAGTCATTTGAACCTCCTACTGCACTATCTGCCTCACCTCAGTGCTTAGCAAGATCTTTGAATCCATCCTCTCTGACACATCCATGAACACCTGAACTAACACCCCCTTTCCAGTAACCAGTGTGGCTTTTGTCCCAGTTCCTCCTACGAAGATCATCAGCTCCTGTACCTCAAGGATCTCCTGTCCTACCAGCTCAACTGCTGAAAATGCGCTATTTTTGTGTCTCTCGACCTAGAGGAAGCCTACGACCGTGTATGGCATTTCGGTCTCCTTTAAAAATTCCCGAAATATGCACATCCAGTTAATTATGTCCGCCTTATTGCATCCTTTCTGTCTAATTGTCCATTATTTGTCGCTATTAACAACACCAATTTCCATACCTTCAATTCTACTACAGGAGTGACCTGAGGCTCTGTCCTCTCTCTTCTCCTTTATCTACTCTACACTGAGGATATACCCAAACCACCTCCACTGTCCACCTTCTTCGGTATGTTGATGACACCGATCTCCTCGCCCTCTACCCTACGCTCCAGAAATCCGAACGATCCCTCCAAATCTACCTCGCTGAGTTTACCTCCTGGCGTAACCAGGGGCTCCTCAAGATCAATCGCTCCCAAACCCAGGCAATAACTATAGGACGAACCACCTGTATCTTCCATCTCCATGACTTTTAGCTTACGATTTACGACTCTCTCATCCAGTTAAGTAATACACAAAAATATCTCGGACTGAGCGCCGACCGACAGCTAAGATGGAAATTTCGCCTACTAACCATCCGACAGAAAGCCTGTAAGAGACCAAAACTAGTAACAGACCGAACTTGGGGATTACACTCCTCCAGAAGTCTCCACACCTACAAAACCCTTATTCGGCCCTTTTTGTGCTACGCAAATACTGCATTAACTCTATTCCACCAAAGGTCTGTCAGTCCCTTCAAAACCTCGAACACAATGCCGTCTGTCTCACTTTCCACATCTGTGTACCTTCCCCCACATGGATCCTCTTGCATCCCATTAAATTTCCACCCCTCCTCACCCACATCAAACACCACTGCATCTCCTATACTATCTATAAACTAGATTCTAAGAATACAATTGTCTCCCCTCTAATCGCCAACCCTGGTATGCTGTCGCAACTTTACAAACGCGTCACACCGTCCCAACACCTCCACACACTCCACATTCTTTCCCAGTTTAACTTCAACCAACTCCCTGTCCCTGACAGTTAGATCCGCCAGGAAGTTTATCCCTCGTGCCATCATTAACTCTTTCCCACCTACTCCGTTCCACATCAGGGCTCCCCTCATCCTTTCTCTCTCCATCCATTCCTATCCCTTTCCTAAAAAGTGTCTTTACCGCCTTCTGTTTCCCCACTGTCCACCAAGTACTTACATTTAACTCCATATTTTTCTTACCAAACACACTCCTATGTTTTCTATGCACACCCATCAGTCCTATGGAACATATCCTCTGCACCTATATGCTTCCCTCCCAGTTTAGATCCTTCAGAGTTTTTAGTGAAACTGCAGTGCTTCAGTGCTTTTTATGCAAAGTATTTCACTACACTGCAATGTGCTTTTAAAATATACATATTATCGTTTTTTTATCTGTTTGTCATTGATTCTTAATTTAACCCCAGCAATATCAATGTGTCTTCCAGAAACGTATTCACAAGAGGGAGGGTGGAGAGGGGATACTTTATGCCCACCACAAGAAATTAAAAAGTAAAAACAAATTCCGTTAATTGTTGTTAACTTTTATGAACAACATCCTTTTGAGGCAAATACTGATGTAGAAGTGGGGTACAGAACCAGAAAAAGTCTTTCAGCACTATCGTAGCAGCAACAACTTATTTTCTATAATGTTTACACAGATATGAGGAACACTTTATGACTACCACAAGAAAATTGTTGTCTAGTATTATTTAAGACATACTATTTTAAGATGTATGGATGTGTAAGAAGGGTGCAGAACTTGAAAATATGAATATGACATTTGTTGCGAAAAGTCACATTTACTATTATGATTTAAATTTTTGTGTTATATTTTACTGGAAATGTCAAAACAATTATGGAATCTTCTATAATGAATCATTAGAAACAGGGCATAACTCTTCAGAATTTTAAAACGTAAATTACACGACTAGATTACAGTACAACAGCCGTAATTTGTTTTTTTTTCTTTTCGTACTTGTTATATTGTTAAAAGAGCTCTTTGCCGAAGAGCGGAATATTTCCACTGACAGCCTAACCCCTGCTCATATGGGATGACGGAATGAAATAACAATAAATAAAAAAACACGCCCTCAGCGGAGCAGATTGTATCCTTCCGTACCACTTTGTAAGTCGGCGCAGGCAGAGCTCCTTCAGAAGACAAGGAGGAAACACGCAGACACGCCGAACCTCGGAAGGTTGCCATCGATGCCTGCGCCAGCTTCACAAGTTACTTGAAGCAGCTACTCAGAAACAAGGACTATATTCTACAACACAGACCATTGAAAATGCAACAAAACAAGTTAAGTATATGTTACTTGTCTTTGGCAGCTTGGCTACATGTAGTTATTATATCTAAATGTGTGAATGTTACCTATGTAAGTATATACCTTTGTGTTTATATTATAAATATCTATATCGTATCCTCCACCCAGAACTGCAGGCATAACAACAAGGGGAAGATCTCTTACACGGCTTGTGTACAACCTAAAATGGAAGACTAAAATGCTTGGCTCGATTCCCCCTCCCCCCGGTTTTTGAGAAAAACATCTCAAATGTTAATGATACGCAATCGCTTCAAAGCTGGCGGGAAGGATAGATAACTGAAAACTCTGCGCTTTTGCCTCATAATAAATGAGTCCGCAAACGTTTGATGATGTTGATAAGGTCCCACACTCCGAGGAGCGTAGGGGACGACTAGGCAAAGTCCTAGCGGAGGTGGTTTGCCATTCCCTTCCTCCGACCGTAATGGGCATGAATGATGGTGATGAAGACGACACAACAACATCCACTCATCTCAAAGCAGGGAAAATCCCTGACCGCGCCGGGAATCGAACCCGGGTCCCGGTGCGCGGGAAGCTAGAACGCTACCGCAAGACCACGTGCTGCGCGCCCGCAAACGCATATTTCCCCAGAAATAGAGGACATCTGCGTTCCGCGCGCGTAGAAGTGCTCACCTGTGTTTACATTCTATTGGCCGCCGCTCGCGAACCCCCCGTAGCTTACACAATAACATGGCGAATTAGTAGCTACCGCAAATCAGCCCTCAAATTTACATTCTAAAGCGACATCGCCCGACCCATGGCCTTCGAAGTGGAACGATTTCTACGTGACGACACAGATATATCGCTAAATGACATTATAGCCATTCATCTCTCTATCGTGACTAGCGCGATCTGTGTCAAGAACGTTAACGACCCCGCGTGTGGCAGGATCAATAGGGAAACGCGTCGTGGCCACCTGTTTTGAAAAGCAACGTTGATAATTTCAGCGTGGACCACGCCAGATTAGATATGGTAATCACTCGTACATTCGAGTTATCTTTCGAATTACGGCTGACTGAGGAAGTTGTTGCGGCGCCCCATTCATGTGGCATGGTGCACAACCACTTTGCGGGGAAAAACATGCGGTTCAAGATGTATCTACTCGTGAACGGAGTCTGGCAGTTCCAGACTGACCTACGTAGCCACATTATACCTCCACATCGGTGGATGCCATGCAATTATTACGTATGACGGCTAACCCAGTACATACACCGGGTGCGGCAAAGACGAACACATTCGTTAAGAATGCATACAAGACAGAATTACAGAACTCCCACCTGCAGACGCGGTGATCCCGTTGGCACCGACCATAATGCTGGTCACGTTCGTCCCGGCCCTTACATCTCCCGCCGCCGCAAAGCACCGGCCTTTTACCTAACCCACCGCATCACCCCAGGCACATCGCCCAGACGATCCACGGACCCTGCTGCATACAGATTCTACCCTACGAACGACACCGCGGCCGATGAATCCAAGACAAAAATTGAGTTGCTCATTGTTCCGACCGAGGCCTACGTGCCGTAATGACGTGGCTCGTCGCTGTCGTCCGACACAGAGACTCACGTTCGGCAAAAGCTGTCCCTAGACGCTGCAAGTGTGGTCGCAGGATGGTGTCGGAACAAGGAAATACACAGCCAGTAGAAGACAACAATACCTGTCCAGACGACGCACATCAAAACACGACACCCGACGGCGACAGTGACCGCGCGACAGAGCCGATCGTTATGTCTCAACCTGTCAATCTGGCGAAGTGGACGGCCGATGTCATTCAAGATGAAACACTCGCCTCATTAGTAGCATCTCAAGCGTCCCTTCCACGGCCAGAAGAACACATGAACGACGAGCAGGCTTCCGCGGTTACGGCGTGGGGCAGGGCTTACAAGACCTGACACGGGGGACAGCGAAGAGAGCCCTAGCCCACAAAACACATTCTACGACAGAGCGCGTTATCATGGACCAACAGGGTGGTGATGTGATATGATGGTCCCATACTTGTTCATCGACGTAGTTGACCCTCTATCCCCCAACCCTCCCGTAGTCCGTTGACAAACATACGGGTTTGGGACGATTAATACCAACATGACTGAGTGCGGAGAAAGGTCCGTCTACCATGTGAGACGCTCTGGGCATCGGATGTTGACATCGCTTTGTTGCAGGAGGTGAGGCTGCTCGAAGTTTACGGATTCACCACCTATAAATCCATAAGTGATAGAGTCGGTTGTGGACTGGCTATCTATGTTCATGATGGCATTCCCACATCCAACACGACTCTACTCCCCTCCGCCAGGGGAATGGCTCTCACAATTTTGGGAATGCATATCGTTAATGGATACGCCCTTGGGGCATAACTCAATGCTGTGAGTAATCAAAATTTTACTCTGAACGGACGCCCCAGTTTCCTGCTTCCTCAGAGATGACTTCAGCTGTGTGCTGCACCCCGTAGACCAGATGCCACCTACACCCCACGTCGAGAACTTGGTACAGAGGTGTGCGACCTACATCGCACTAACACACTAGAAAACGTGGATGATGACCGTCCCAGATGCACCTTTCTCGCCAGCTACTCAGCCAGCTCTCTCGACCGGATAATGTCTCCTGAGAAATCTGGCTAAATGTATAGGATGCCGAGCAGTGGCCACTCGCTTACTCGGATCACAGTGCTGTGATATGCGTGGTGCACCTCCCACATCAGACCGACTGACGTAGCTGTAGTATGAGAAAGATGAACGTGTCTCATCTAAAATGACAAGGACTGAAATGGTCCAAGTGTGAACCTGTGTACACCATTTTCCCAGGTTCCCTTCCGCACTGTCGTGGTAGATGGATTTTGTCAAATAAGAGATACAACTCTTGCTGGTCCAGTGTAGGAAGGAAACGGCCAAGTAGCACCGTCACACCATGGAATATTATTATACCATACTGCATGATCTTGACCGTCAACGCTCATCTCCAGATGAACAACAGGAACGACATAGAATTAAGGCAAAGATACTGTCACTACGGGGTGCAAGGTGTGGTTGTGAGGTCGTGGAGACGTGCCCAGGCAAGAAAGGAACCGCATTACATGTATCATACCGCGGCCGAATATCGTCACCGCCGCTGGCACCTCATCACGACTCTCACCACACAGGACGGCCAACAGGTTACTCCCCAAGTAGCCATCGTCTTTATGAAACATTTTCGCCACTTCCACGACGGAAGGAACGTGGACGAATGGGCGACTGAGGACGTAGAACGACATGGGACGCACGCTTTAGACGATACGACGGCAGTGTCGCCGATCGAGGAAACCACGCCGGACTGTGTCCATGCGATACTCGACAAAGGAGTTGTGAATAATTTGCCAAGACGAGACGGTCTGCCAGTTGAATTTTTCCAAACGTTTCGCGACTTAATGATGCCACAGTCGGTCGATATGTACAGGGAACTAATGACCCCCATCTTAAGTGTACCGCGTGCCTATTAATAGTCGCGCGGGGCAGCCGAGCGGTCTGATGCACCATGACGCGGTCCGTGCGGCTCCCCCCGTCGGACGTTCGAGTCCTCCCTCTGGCATGGGTGTGTGTGTGTTGTCCATAGCGTAACTTAGTTTAAGTTAGATTAAGTAATATGTCGGCTAAGGGACCGATGACCTCTGCAGTTTGGTCCCATAAGACCGTACCACAAATTTCCAAAATTGCCTATTTATAGCGATCCACAAGCCCTGCCAAGGATCGGCGACTGATGTTTACCCACCGCTTACCATGTTAAGCGTTTACTATAAGATGTATGCAAGACTTTTGACAGTGTGTGCACAGACCATATTACCGATGCTCCTTTCCCCGGAGAATACGATGCAAGGTGAGGAAACTAATCTACAAATGGCCTTCATTGAATGCCAGGACGTGATAGCGCTATCAGCATCTTGTCACCTTCACAATGAACTCCATCGACTCCGGCCTTAGACAGAGTCCAACGCTAGTTTCTGCCTTTAGTAGCAGCCTGTTTGGCTCTTTCGCTGCCCTTCATCGACATTTTACGACGACTATTAACTAGTGCAGTATCAGAAGTAAAAGTCAACGGTAAGGTGGCAGAGCCGGTACCCCTCAGGTTCTCTGTATGTCAAGGATGCCCTCTCTCCACGATTTTATGCACAATTACCTTGGAACTGCTCGTAGGAAGTATGCTAGTCCAACTCTCAGGTCTGACACTATAGGCCTTTCGCTGTCGAGCGTATGCTGATAACCTTCTCCTATTTGCAAGATTGAGCGCCAAGGTTTGTGTCGCGCTGGTGTCGATCATGCTGTGCAGTAGTGCTGTAGACAATCTTCTGAACATTCCCAAGTCATCAGTCATGAACAGTGGATGTGGCCTTCAGCGGGACATGGAGCTTCCCCTGACTCAGAACGATGAACTTGGATATGTCCGCATCACCCTCATGAACAACGGGCAGCACATAGTGATGGTGAACAGCCACAGATCGTTAGTCAGTCCTCAGACATTTGCCAGCACTTCTTACGCAGCATGGACCCCTCCTGTGCGTGAAAGTCATCATTACTAACGTGGCATTCAATTGGTTCAGGTAGCAGAAGTCTTTCTTATGCCAGTGTTGCTGGGGTTCCAATTCCAGGCAAACTTTGAATATTATATCTTCGTAGGGTCTATATTCAAAGTCCGATATGACACCCTCACACTTCCTCCATGTGAGGGTGGAGTGGGCCTCGTCAATGTGTGGGCGAGGTCGATGGCCTCGTACATGAGCTCAATGATGAAGTGATGGACTGGACGCTACATGTTCCTCATGCACAGTCTCCTCGAAATTATCATGCCAGCCTCTGCTTAACCACCAGTGACGGTAGCGCATGCTGCACCCCCTCTGCCCCATATTCTCACTTCACCGTAGAATTCAGCTATGTACATGGTGGAATCCCGACCTCACACTGACTGAGGTTGGCGGTTGAAGCATTTTTCCCAGATAATACTGCGACACATTCCGCACAATATCGTAGCAGCCAGGCACACAGAAGTACAATGGCCAACAGTGTGGTGGTCGATCAACATGCTCTTCCTTCCCACCGCTGTCAGGGCATTGAGGTACTGTGTTGTCCATCACAAATTTGCAAAGAAGCTCAGCCTCCACGATACTGGAGTAACCGATCCCCTTTTGTGATCGAGTTGCGTTTATCCGTACACCAACGAACACTAACGTGAGTAACATACCATGAAGTATGGCAACTGGTGACACACATCCTTACATGTCTGTTACCTTCGAGATCCACCCGCAGTTGTTGAACCACACGCTACTGATATACACAGCGCACTCTCATTTCCCACCCGCTAAACATAATGCACTCGCATGGATTAAGGGCATTTTCGCTGTGTATCTCTTGATGGATGACGATAAAATGGAACTTCGATACCGATAACACGTCCAGGACATCCACAACACATTCGCTCGCACACCGCAATACCGGTGCTATTTCGTCAACTACCTGCGAAGGGAGATTTCAGACCAGCCACCCCCGCCCACACACACACTTTGGGGTGCCTGACTTGCGGCGGCGGATGTTTACCAGACAGACCAACGTCGGGGAAGCAATCCCTGCAGATGGGAAGCCCGCATGAACAATAGCGTCCTTTCTTATTTTTCATATTGCAACAATATTTTTTCCTGGTTACGTCAGTTGAACACCCCAGTGACGCGCTTACAGTGTGTAGATAAGTTCTTTAGTTCCACACTACGACATTGCATTCTGATAAAAAAAACCGATTGGGCACCCATTAATGTATTCCTAGTTGATCAACACGGCTCGCCGGCGGGTGAGTGGTATATCGTAGCCAGGCCTCGGACTTACGACCGCTGGGCACCCTGCCCTCGAAACCACCTCTCGGGCCACTTCGTTCTATTTTTTTATAAAATAAATAAATAAAATTAAATTAAAGGATAGAGGGCGTGGCTGGGAGACAAAAGTTGTTAAAGTTAAAGTAAAACAAAAACAAAAAAGGAACAAAAACCAAAAAAGATATTTGTCTGGGGAGCAGACAACCTTGGTTCGATTCCCAAGAACATTTATTTAATTTATTTTTCATTTGTATTTTTTTCGTTTCGAAACTGCTACGAATAGGGGGGTTAATAGGTAAATCAATACGCAATATTAACAAAGTAGCCAAAAAATTTGTAAAGTGACTTGGATTAGTCAAGGGTTAAAAACTTAATCTTCGTTATACGAAAAATAATTCCGAGTAAGATTACAGCGAAGACGCAGTTTACCGCATGAGAAAATGCGTACCCTTGTGGCAGCTGGTAGTATACATAAAATAGTGCGTTTGTACATGGGTCAATATACCATAAGAGTATCTGGAAAAATGTCTCTTAAGTTTCTCCTGTGCTCATAAAGAACAAATGACTCATTTAGTCCTTGGGATGTAGAAGATATCAATCACTTAACCGACTACTTAAATTAGCAACTTACATTTACAAAACATAACATGAGAACATTTTGAAAACATACCTTACCAATAACAAGTTTAACCTGATACAAGATTCCTTGGGTTGACAAATTATTACTGTTATGTATGATAGCAAGTTTACATATGTCGAGGGTCAACCGACTTTCACGGTAGCAATAATATCGCCAAACTGCGCACCTGTGTGCCAGTCATGCGGTTTTTTTATCGCCTAGTTAAAACTTTATTTCGAAGCTTCAAAATTACGAGGGGCGTTCAATAAATACTTCCACACTCATTTTCGGCCAGTTTCGGTTGAAAAAATGCAGACTTTGTTGTGGGATGTCGTGGAATATTCCCGCCTCAGCCCCAATAATTTCGTGAAGTTTCGATAGGTGGCGGCGCTATACGTAACCATCAAAATGACGTGTGTAGCGAAGGTGGATTCCAAGCTGAGAACTGTCATTGAGTTTCTTTAGGCGGAAAACCAGGCCATCGCAGATATTCGTAGGCGTCTGTAGACGGTCTACGCAGATCTGGCAGGGAAAAAGAGCACATAGAGTAGTTTGACGAGGCGTCTGCCATCGTCGCAACAAGGTCACGTGTCGGCCTGCCGGTTCCTCACAGCTGTGATGGACCACGCAGACACACTCATTCGAGGTGATCGACGCATCATAGCCACACACCTCGCAGCACAACTGTGCGTTTCCTTTGGTAGTGCTGAGACATTCATCCACCAGTTGGCGTACTCAAAGGTGTGTAACGCAAGACCATAAGGAGCTACGTAGGACCATCTGTGCGGAATTTCTTGCGCCTTATGAGGCTGATCGCGTCAATTTCTTGTTGAACATCGTCACAAGCCATGACACAGAGGTTTTTATCACTTCGACCCGAAAACAAAACGGCAATCCATGGATTGGCGCTACACCACCTCTCCTCCAAGAGAAAAGTTCACAGCCACAACCTCAGGCAGTAAAGTCATGGCGACGGTATTCTGTTTGATATCCTCTCTCATGATGCAACGATCAACCCTGAAGTGTATCGTGGTACCCTCAGGAAATCGAAGAAACGACTTCTGAGCGTTCTTCGATACAAAAGTGCAAACGAACTACTTCTTATCCGTGACAACGCAAGGCCTCACACTCGAATGCGTACCCAAGAGGAGCACACGAAACTTCATTGAACTGTCCTTCTCTATCCACCCTACAGCCCGAATGTCACACGTTCCGACTTCCATCTATTTGGCCCATTGATGTATGCACTCCGCGGCAAGCAGTACGTCGATGATGGGGGGGTTACTGATGCAACAAGACGTTGGCTCCAACGTCGACCAGTAGAGTAGTATCATGCAGACACGCTGGAGTTATGGAAGAAGTCGACGCCTCACCTGCAGACGCCAGAAGCTGAAGAACTACCACCTGGGCACAACGAGGCTGGCTAGTGTGGAAATCTTTAAACAGATTACGACCAGGAGTTGGACGATCCAGAGACAACCTGAAGAGTTGGGGCTTCATAACAGAAGATACGTCCTGTGATTGTGGGCAGGAACAAACCACAAGCCACATGGTCCAGTGCCTTTGTGCCCTACATCCTGCACGAAGATTGATCTGCTGCAAGCCACTCCAGGCGCCTTGGAGATTGCAAAATACTGGGCACAAGTAATATAAATACAATATATACTGTTATGGCTACTGTAAATTTGTATATTTCTGACTGGAGAATAAAAAAATGCAGACATACTTGACCTTCCAGAAATATAGCGTACGGCTGTCGCATTGAAAGGAGAAAATGTTGAAAAATAAGGTTTTATAGTCAAAAGAGTGGGAAGTAATATGGCGTATGGGAATCCTGAGTAAAACCAAACTGCTTTCAGAAAAAAAGTGTTTCATTACTTACTGAAAGCCCCTCATACAATCTGCTTCCAGAAACCCTGTGAGAATCGCATGACTGCGCGTGTGCTAAACTAGTCACAGCATAATTCATGATCGGATTTCAGCACCGATTTTTTAGACAATGTTATCGCATTCGTAGTAGGCATCAACATTTATTCCCCAATCACAAATATTTTTAAATATAAGTATAGTCTGTTTACTGAGAAATTCATTTGTCTACGTTGTTATTATTTCATTTCGATTTACTTTCTTAATTAACCCTCCCACCACTACCAATTTCTGAATGGAAAAAATACAAATGAAAAAAAAATGAATGCACAGGCAGTCAGACACAGATTCTCTGCTACCCAGCTTTCGTCGCTAAGCTGGTATGTCGTTTACCTTGTGGGAACATAAGCGTCAATCAAAAAAACTTCTTTCCTTCATTTGTAGGAAAATTTGCGTTTGCAGACGTTATATATGTATGATGTCAAAAGTTCAGTTTTCAGTTCTCTATCGATCCTATCAATTTTGTGTCGACTGCGCATCATGAACTTTAGGAGTGTTGCCCCAAAATATCTTTGAATCTCTCACTTTATGTTGTACGCAAGTGACATTCCAAATATGAGCCGAATCAGTTGGCTGAGTCTGAAGCTTTCTCCTTGTAAGTCTCGAGAACATTATTCAGAGACAAAGTCTTGAATATTCGTATGCATGTACGTATCACTTTGTATCATGACAGTAAAATTTTATGAATTACTTCCCGTTTTATGAAAGAACTATGAACTCATGCAACTTATGCGCAACACCTGTCTGCTCTCGGATATAGACGGATTCACGGGATACACATTACAACAACCTGTGCATGCTGGAAAGAAGTGTGGAACACGCCAATGCTTTGAAATATCCCCAGAGCCAGAAAAATAATGGATCGGGCTCAGGTAAACTCCCTCTACAAATCCGTAGCCCAGTACATATTTGTGTTTTGTAGTATCATATGAGGCATAGAAAATTAGTTGGTGAAGTGTGAAGCATAAACTAAATCTGCTTTTTTTCTGCAAGGTTGATTTTCACCAAAAATGTGGATAATTTGTAACACAGCGATTGGTACTAAACATCTGCTAATTCGGTTGGTAATTGTATGTGCCTGTGAATCTTTGTCATATTTTCTTCCCACACATTGATACTAAAGCAAACTTGTTACCCTTCTTCCATGACAGCCTGAGGATCTGCATCGACCCACATCTGGTTGAAATGAATGGAAATGAAGTCCCATGCTTCTTTACAGAGCGTAGGGGAACGATTGCGGGAGACCCGCACCGCCTTACTAGGCAAGGTCCTAATGGAGGTGGTTTGCCGTTGCCTTCCTCCGACCGTAATGGGGATGAATGATGATGATGAAGACGACACAACATCACCCAGTCATCTCGAGGCAGGAAAAATTCCTGACGCCGCCGGGAATCGAACCCGGGACCCCGTGCTCGGGAAGCGAGAACGCTACCCGAGACCACGAGGGGCGGACCACATCTGGTTACTGTGGCAATTTATTATCTCACTGTGTGTGAATTCTGCCACATCAATAAATTAAACACCGACCTTCAGCCTTTCTTCTTAGAATTCATTGCCAGAGCTGTAATCTGATATGGTGGCTTTGTCTCCTGAGAACCTGTGTCTGCTGTGACGTGGATAAAGTAACTGGACACTCATCCAACTGCAATCCTTTGACCGTGTTACGAATGATCGAGGGTCTACAAGTCGCTGCAACAACCAGAAAAAAAAACATTTTTTGAGGTAGAATTCACCATTAAGAATTTCGTATAGTATACATTACACGTGCCTGTCGATTAACACGTTGGCTAAACCATAGTAGCATACTATGACTTCTATTTTCCACATGGAATAATGAGACTCCATTTCAATTATTACTTATGTTGTCCCTTATGCTGTGAAAACAAGAAAACGAAACGTACAGAATAACTGACTGAGACGTGTCAGTGTGCTGCCATAATACTGTACACACTCAAGTCGACAATTAAACGAATTAATCGATTAAGTATAATAATTAAAGAAAGTAATTAGCTGGAAACATGTTAGTTGTTGCAGTATTTTATTAAAATAATAATGGTAAAAGCAGCACACATGTATAGTGGAGATATTTGAGATTTAATTTAGCAGTCCTATTAGAATTTACATAGAGTGGGGTGCAATGCTTGGTGGCCAGTTAGCACTGCAGGCGCAGCCGGCAGCCTCCAAATATTGCCAGTTAGCGTGGGAGGCGAAGCCAGAGGAGTCTGGAAAGTGGCGGAGCAGTCGCAGGGTTTGTGAGAAAGCACCAGAAGTAAAAGTTAATACGTAGTTCGTGGGAGTGGACACCCTTTGACTTCGGTTTCTGTGGAAGAGTCCATCAGCGGATCCTGCCCAAAGGAAAAATAATACACCTTACAAATTGGTGTGGCAGGCGGCAGAGAATTTGCAGTATTTACTAAAGTACAATGTATGACTGAGAACTACATCAAAATCACATCTAGTCATGAGTAATATTAAACCACACATCTCTAAATTTTTCATTCCACAAAATCACCCAATAACTGTATACTTAGAAAAAATCCTCAATTTCGGTAGAAACATTCAACAAATGCACACGAGAAATCTAGATATGCAGTCGCCTCTTCAAACTCAGGGACTATTTACTCACTTGGATAAGGAACAGTTCCCATTTTCCCACAATTAGTCAAATAAAAATTATTCATAGACTGGCTTGCAAGCAACAATAAATACCTAAACATTCAGAAAGAGCATACTTTCTCCGTGATGATTACCCTTTTTCCAGGCCTTGTTACAGGTACGCTAATCAGGCAAAGAACTGATGAGAGTGCTCACAAAGACCACGAAATGCTCAAGATTCTGAATTACAAATAGAATTTTCTTTCCAAAATGGTGCAAGTGTGCGTAGCATTTTAGCCGAAACACTAGACAGTCATTTACACAACGTATGGCAGTAATGCGGCATTATCAGTTTCATATGAACTTACACAAAGAAACATAGAATGGAACTCCAATCGTCGAGTTGCTACATCTATTCACACAGCATTGTATCTTCTGTAGCACCCACCATGAACCATGGACCTTGTCGTTCGAGCGGAGGCTTGCTTACCTCAATGGTACAGATAGCCGTATCGTAGGTGCAACCACAACAAAAGGGTGTCTGTTGATAGACCAGACAAACATGTGGTTTCTGAAGAGGGCCAGCAGCCTTTTCAGTAGTTGCAGGGACAACAGTCTGCATGGTTGACTTATCTGGCATTGAAACGTCAACAAAAACTGCCTTGCTGTACTGGTACTGCGAACCGCCGAAATCAAGGGTAAACCGCAGCTGTAATTTTTCCCGAGGGCATGCAGTTTTACTGTATGGTTAAATAATGATGGAATCTTCTTGGGTAAAACATTACGGAGGTAAACTAGTCCTCCATTCGGGTCTCCGGGCTGAGACTACTTAGGAGGATGTCGTCATCATGAGAAACAAAACTGTCGTTCAACCGATCGGTGATTGGAATGTCAGATCCCTTACTCAGGCAGGTACTGTAGAATAGTTAAAAAGGGAAACTGATAGTTTGAAGTTAGATGTAGTGGAAATTAGTTAAGTTCGATGGCAGGAGGAACAGGACTTCTATCCAGGTGAATACAGTGCTATACACACAAAATTAAATATGACTAATGCATGATTAGGTTTAATAATGAATAAGAAAATGGTAAATTGGATAAGCTACCATAAACAGCATAGTTCAAAGGGGGTTCAAAGGGCTCTGAGCGCTATGGGACTTAACTTCTGAGGTCATCAGTCCCCTAGAACTCAGAACTACTTAAACCTAACTAACCTAAGGACATCACACACATCCATGCCCGAGGCAGGATTCGAACTTGAGACCGTAGTGGTCGCGCGGTTCCAGACTGTAGCGCCTAGAACCGCTCGGCCACCCCGGCCGACAACAGCATAGTGAATGCAATACTGTAGCCAAGATAGACGCGAAGCCCACACCCACCACAGTAGTACAAGTTCATATTCCAACTAGCTCTGCAATTGAAGAAGAAATGTATGATAAGATAAAAGAAATTATTCAGATAGTTAATGGAGACGAAAATTTAATAGTTATGGGGTACTATAATTGCATAGTAGGAAAAGGAGCAGAAGGAAAGATAGTAGGTGAATATGGACTGGGGGAAAGGAATGAGTTACAAAGCTGCCTGGTAGAATTTTGCACAAAGCATAATTTAACTATCTCTAAAACTTGGTTTAAGAATCATGAAAGAAAGTCGTACACGCGGAAGAGAACTGGAGTCACGGGAACTTGCAGACTGTTTATATAATAGTAAGACAGAGATTTCGGAAACACATTTTAAACTGTAACACATTTCCAGGTGCAGGTGTGGACCCTGACCACAATTTGTTAGTTCTGAACTGTAGAATAAAACCAAGGAAACTGCAAAAACGCATGAATTTAAGCAGGCGATACATGGATAAACTGAAAGAACCAGAGGTTGTTGAAAGTTTCAGAGGAAGCATTAGGGAACGATTGACAATAACGGGGAAAACGAATACAGTATAAGAAGAATGGGTAGCTTTGAGAGATGAAATAGTGAAAGCAGACAAGAATGAAATAGGACAAACCAAGGATCTAGTAGAAATCCTTGTGTGATAGAGGAGATATTGAAATTGATGTAAGAAGAAAATATAAAAATGCATCAAATGAAGTAGGTGAAAGGGTGTACAAACATCTAAAAAATAAGACTGACCGGAAGTGAAAATGGCTAAGCAGGAATGGCTAGAGGACAGATGTAAGGATTTAGAAGCATATTTCACTAGCGGAAAGATAGATGCCATCTACAGGAAAATTAAAGAGGCCTTTGAAGGAAAGAGAAGCAGTGATATGAATATCAAGAGCTCAGATGGAAAAACAGTCCTAAGCAAAGAAGGGAATGCAGAAAGGTGGAAGGAGTGTACAGTGGGTGTCTACAAGGGAGATGTACTTGAGGGCAATATTATGGAAATGGAACAAGACATACAGGAAGATGATTTGGGAGATATGATACTGCGTGAAGAATTTGACAGAGCACTGGAAGACCTCAGTCGAAACAAGGTGTTCGCCTTGGGAGAGCCAGCCATGACAAAACACTTCCATTAGGTAAGCAAGATGTATGAGACGGGACAAATACCCTTAGACTTAAAGAAGAATACAATAATTCCAATTCCAAAGAAATCAAGTGCTGACAGGTGTGAAAGCTACCGAACTGTTTCATTAAGTCATGGTTGCAAAATACTAACACTAATTCTTTACAGAAGAATTGAAAAACTGATACAAGCCGACCTCGGGGAAGGTAATTTTGGATTCCGGAGATATGTAGAAACACGCAAGGTAGTACTGACCCTATGACTTCTCATAGAACATAGGTTAAGGAAAAGCAAACCTACGTTTATAGCATTTGTAACTTAGAGAAAGCTTTTGACAGTGTTGCCTAGAATACTCTCTCTGAAATTCTGAGGGTAGCAGAAGTAAAATCCGGGGAGCGAAAGGATGTTTACAACATGTACAGAAACCAGGTGGCAAATATAAGATTCTAGGGGCGTGAAATGGAGGAGATGGTTGACAAGGAGATGAGATAGTGTTATAGTCTATCCTCGATGTTACTTAATCTGTACATTGAGCAAGCAGTAAAGGACACCAAAGGAAAATTTGGTGTAGAAATTAAAGTTCAGGGAGAAGAAATCAAAACTTGGAAGTTCACCGATGGCATTTTAATTCTATCAGAGACCGCAAAGGATTTGGCAGAGCAGTTGAACGGAATGGACAGTGCCTTGGAAGAGGGATATAAGTTGAACATAAAAAAAGCAAAATTAGGATCATGGAATGTATTCGCATTAAATTACGTGATGCTGCGGGAATTAGATTAGGAAATGGGACACTAAAAGTAATAGATGAGTTTTACTGTTTGGGTGGCCAAATAACTGATAGTGGCCAAAGTACAGAGGATGCAAAACGTAGACTGGTAATGCCAAGAAAATGGTTTCTGAAGAAGAGATATTTGGTAACGCCGAATATAAATATATTAGGTAGTCTTTCCTGAAACCGCGTGAGGAGGCGCAGTGGTTAGCACACTGGACTCGCATTCGGGAGGACTACGGTTCAAACCCGTTTCTGGCCATCCTGATTTCACCTACATGCTTCAGGCAAATGCAGGGATGGTTCCTGTGAAAGGGCACGGAGAACTTTCTTCCTCATTCTTCCATAGTCTGATGGGATCGATGATTTCGCAATTTGGTCTCCCCCCCCCCCCCCCCAAACTCAGCCAACCAACCAATCTTTTATGAAAGTATTTGTCTGGAGTGTAGCCCTGTACGGAAGTAAGACATGAACGACAAATTGTGTAGACAAGAAGATCATGCAAGCTTTTGAAATGTGATGCTACAGAAGAATGTTGACGTGAGATGGGTAGATCACGTAACTAATGAAGAGATACTGTATAGAATTCAGCAGAAGAGAAATTTGAGATCAAGAGATGACTACATTAAGCAGATTCGGAAGGATGTAGGTTGCAGTAGTTACTCGGAGGTGAAGAGCCTTGCACGGGGTAGAGTAGCATGGAGATCTGCATCAAACCTGTATTCGGACTCAAGACCACAACAACAATAACAACTTTTAAAATAATTTTGAGTTGCAGATCGTTACCATAAAGAATGAGCAAGCGAATGTGAAAATTATTGTGAGTTCAACGAGCTACTGTCAATTGCGTGCTCTCTTAGGTCCTACCAGTAGCAACTAGCAGTGGTTGGCCAGGAGTACAACCTACAATAATTTTGGCTCGACTATAATATTCGGTTGTGTACTGTTGTCTTTTGGTACAAATGCCATTATAATGAAATAATAAGCAACCACTTGCATGAAAGGCACTATGAACCACATGACCATGGCATTCTGCTGTATGCATCTTGTTGTTTGACACTCGCAAATAATGCAATAGGCATAATCTTCTGGAAAAGGGCACTAAATGCTCCAAACCGGTAAATAAATTAAATTTATTTATGCAGCTGGTTGCTTATTATTTCGTTCTATAGGACTACAGTTGCTGATGACGTATGAAGTACTAAACAAATAACATTCAAGCAAAGATGTGGCTAAGCATAGTAGTTAGTGAAATATTGATATGATTAAACATACGTTTATCAAAACATATTTAAAATCAGAATGATAGGTGAAAATAGGACTGAGCACTGGACCCCGTAAGTTTATAATATAGCCTAATACACAGGTTTAAATTCAAGTTATAAACAAATTACAAGTAAAAGAATGAGAAACAAGTACGAAGAGGTGGCCATAAAATTCTAAATGGATTTACCCCAAACATTTAAATCAGTCAATCGACAGAGCAGAACAAAAGAAGCACAGCGACGTACAAAATTTTTGTGCGCTAACTAATCTTACAATTGAACAATGGAAAATCCAGGCTGGAATAATGACAGTATTATGAAAAGGATATGTCGCTACTCACAACGTAGTGGATATGTTGAGTCACAGACAGCCACAATAAGACTGCTAAACAAGTAAGCTTTCTACCAAAAAGCTCTCTTCTGACATAAACAACACACCCACCCACCCATCCACACCCAGAAACACACACACACACACACACACACACACACACACACACACACACACTTATGCAAATGCAACTCTCACACACATGACTACTGTCTCTGGCTGCCTCGGCATCAAGACAGAGTGGTCTTGTAGGTGACAGTTGCATTTGCAGAAATATGTGTGTGTGTTTGTTTCTGTGTGTGCGTGTGGGTGTAGTCTAAATCAGAAGAAGACTTTTTGGCCGAAAGCTTACTTGTTTAGCTGCCTTTTGTTGTGTCTGTCTGTGACTCAACATTTAGACTATATAGTGAGTAGCAATCTATCCTTTTATAATGTAATGTAACAATTGCAATGTTCATAAAACTTCAACAAAAAGTCACTGAAGGATCAAGGCAATTCAGTCATTGCTATCAGCTCTACTACTTACTAGCGTAATACCATTATGTTGCATGTGACCACATAGAAATCCCGCGATGTCTGTAATAGAGCTATACAGAGCAACCTTAATACACGTAGATCGATGACCGCTCAGTCGTACAAAGTTTGCCAACGACGCAACTCGTCGAGTTTCTCGAGCGTGGAACCAACTATCTATGCACAGCGCTATGAAGACAATTTTCAGAATCTTTGAGGCGCCATAATGTCATAATTCCCAGCGATGCTGTTGGAAGGAATCATCCTGCCGCATTGAAAATCGGACAAAGTTTTTCAGTTTCAGCAAGACCAGTAACCTTTTTCTTAATTTTTACTGAAGAATTTATTGACAAATCTGTCACAGCTGCAGTACATATGTTTGGTGGCTAGTTTGATTCCGACTTGCGATGTAGGCACATTATGATTGTGACCGTCACCTACAACTACTTTGTAAAGCATGAATTGCCATTTTGATGTTTGCTATTAAGGTCATGCACCCTGAGAGCAGCCTCAGTATTTTAGGCTTGAGACTGACCAACTGGGTCGAAACTAGTCGCCAAACATATGCATCGCAACTGTGACAGATTCATTAATAAATCCTTCATGAATTCGTTCGGACAAAGGCTACGCTTCAGCGATTTGGTTGGGAAACACTGTCACATCCTCTGCTCAACCCAGATCTTTCACCGTGTGATTTCACATCTTTGACGACCTAAGAAAGACATGGGCGGATGTCAGTTTCAGTCAGACGAGAAAGTGTAAGAGTGAAGAGTGGGTGCAGTTGTGGATCCATTATCGTTATTACTTTGTTGTAAATAAATAATCATTTGTCCGCAGCTCGTGGTCGTGTGGTAGCATTCTCGCTTCCCGCACCCTGGTTCCCGGGTTCGATTCCTGACGGGGTCAGGGATTTTCTCTGCCTCGTGATGACTGGGTGTTGTGTGATGTCCTTAGGTTAGTTAGGTTTAAGTAGTTCTAAGTTCTAGGGGACTGATGACCATAGATGTTAAGTCCCATAGTACTCAGAGCGTTTTGAACCATTTTGAAATAATCATTTACATTATAATAACTTTTAAACCCGATGTCGTACAAATATGGTGCCAATTTTATTGGGTTCTACGACTTCCGACGGTTTCAATAATGTCCATGTATTCTCTGTAGCTCAACTGTAGGTAGTTTTAGCTATTTTAGTGAGTATTCGATGATCACTTTAAGTGACCAGGCCGTCTGGTCGTTCATTCCCCTCTCGCGCGGGACCTCTCCCACTAGGCTTGGTTTAACAGCGCAATTCGGAGAATGCTCAGGAAGCAAAGGCAGTTGCACTCGTGGTACAAGAAAGATCGGGAGAATGAGGACAGGCAAAAGTTAGTAGAGATTCGTGCTGCTATAAAAAGAGAGATGCGCGAAGCATTCAACCACTACCACCGTCATACCTTAGCAAAAGATCTTGCTGAAAACCCAAGGAAATTCTGATCTTACGTAAAATCGGTAAGCCAGTTGTAAGGTGTAAGGCAAATCCAACACCTTCCATGAAAACCCGGACATGATAGCAAATCCTGCAGTATGTAAAATAGTTCCAAATAAATCCTGACATTAAATTAACCAAAGTAATACGATCAGCGAGTGAGCAAATGGAATACCACAGACTAACACAAGAACGCCTAAATGCATGTCATACCTTCCCAACGTGAAACAGACGGAGTTCCTAGGGGAGAAACGAGAACAGTAGCCGAGAGCAGAATCGTGTAGGCTAGGAGGCCCTACGATAAGGGACAGACACCTACGTCGCCAGCTGACCGCCAGGACCACCCCCAGCCCATGTTAAAAGATAGATCCCTCCACAAGAGCACTATAGATCTTACGATCACACTAAAAGGGCCACACCAGCTGCAAGTTTTAGCGTGAGACATTTTCGTGTCTCTGTTACGTTGCAAACATTAAAAGCATTGCCCCACCACGAAAAGTATAACGTTTCTCATTGTATAGACAGAATTTTGTAGGCGGAGCTTACGGTTAACATTGTGACCCTGATTGGTCAGTTGAAAACATAGCCAGATAGCTTTTTTTTAAACCAACTTCGGTAAATTGTAGTAAACTGTAGAAGCTAGGAGAGAGTTGCATCCGAGACGGCGAGGTGCGTGGAGCTGTGCCACCCGCTGCCCTCTGACGCTGCCTAAACACCGACAAGTTAATGAACGCCCGCGATGCCACATTTATGAGTGCATAAGGCTTCATTCAGAACTGCAGAAGTCTCATCTGTGACATCTCCTTTTTACGTAATACTAGTGTCGATCGTCAATTAAATCTCATGGTGTTCACATTTGCTACTTGAAGTAAAAATCTGAAACAGGATGGTTTTTCTGTTATATAATTATTGAGAAGCCACATCAGCCACTGTAATTTACCACAAGTTAGATAAGTAATTAAAGATAATTGAGAGTCTCTGTAGACCGTTTTTGATAGTTTTCTCTTTTATGAAACTTAATTTAAACCTAGATTATAGATGTGATATGGCATAGGTCATCCTTCGATCTATTGTAGAACTTGGAAACCCATTCAGGGAATATTCGTTCACATTTTTGTTGAATGCAGTTGGTTTTTATCATCCTGTATTAAAATATATCCTTTTATCAATAGTGCAATTTATATACAATGTTTTGTGAGTAGAATAAAATTTCCAATGGTAAGCTTAACTGCTTTTCGACGTTATTTTACCAGGTAACTAAAAATAGGAAAGCCTTGAACCCCTTCCGCTAAATTTAGTTAGTATTAAGATTCTTTTACAGGGAGTGCAGTGGATCTGACGCTGATTATATCATCGCTAGTCTCACTGAACTCTTCTGAACTCTACATATCATGTGTGGTTTGGCATCTCCTTACCAGCAACAGGTCCCAGGTTCAAACTAGTCAATTCCCTAAAAAACATGCTCAGAGCGTTGTTGCACGAAAGTGGTAGGGTGACACGACTTAGAACAAACAGACACCATGCAGTGTGTTAGAGAATGGCGACCCTGACAGGATGGTAAAATACCATGATTGAAGGTCGACCACATACCTTACTAGGTCAGAAAAAGATCCTGTGGAAAAATTTTCGTAACAAAAATATTCAATAGAAAGTTTGACATTCTAGCAGAGACAATAGCATAATTAAGTTATGAATTTTAATATTGTTAGAATTAAGTTTTCCCTCCAAAGCAAGCGCACAGGTGGCGGATACATCGTTGACAAGTTGGTTCTGACCCAACAAGTAACTGAATGGATTGTCTGTCTTGGGTATAATAAGTGTCAAGTCGTGTGAACATAAAGTTTATGAAACGCGTGAGATCGTATGAGCGAATGTTGACGCGAAGTAGGGCGCGTGAATTGCTTTTAAAACAGAAAATAAGGGATTCGGAAAGATTAGCAATGGCAGATCGAGACATTGACCGAATTGAGGTAGAGACCCAGCATGAAGACGGACAGAGAATAGAGGACAGTACAACAGACGTTGCAGTATCGCGAGAAATAGGACAGATAACGCACCATAACGAGGATAATGTACGCCAAGGCATAGAAAACGTAGGTCAGCATACGACAGAGGAGCAGGAAAGTAGAGAGACAGTCGATGAGGATTCTAACTTGCGTCTTGAATACGTAGAACCATAGTACAAGTAATCAGAGCTCCCTCACCACAGAGTACAAGGAATGCGAGCAGAAACGTGTTACCGCACAGCTCAATGCAATCGGTTGCGAACCAACACTTGGGCGAAAACACAGAGCGTAGGACGTCGGAAGAAAACGCAATAGGACCCACCAATCTGGCAGAATTATTACAACAAATTACGGAAACCATGACACAGCAAAATAAAGAAATAGCGAACCAACTTCAAATTCAGAGTGCAGAAACCACGAGACAAATACGTGAGATTAAAGAACAAAACAAAAAAAATTGAGTTACACCTAAGACATATTGAAGACGAGGCAAAAGGATCTCGAGAAGTGATAGGAAACTTTATAACAGGTCACAATCAATTGAGAACAGACATTGACAAGGTACAAGTGGGCGTACAAACATTGCGTTATGACATTCAGGACGAGATCAAAACATTGCGTAACAACACCCAGGGAGAAGTCAAGAAACTAGAGAAACAAATAAACGTAATTACTAGACAAGCAGCAGGTACAGCGCGTGAAATTGTTGAAAACAGTGTGTTACACAAACGTATCACAAAAGCAGTGCTGAAAAGATATGATAACCGCATAGTCAAAATAGAAGCGCAAACGAAGCAACAATTTCAGAAATTGCGAGCAGACTTGTTGCAAACCATTGAAGAGCGTAGTGAACAAGATCGAACAAGCACTGAGTCTGCAACCACATCCGTATCTGTAACAGCACCGGAAAAACAAGCAATTGACGAAGATATCATGCATTTTCGATTCCAATCACAGGCGGAAAGTAACATACGTAAAATCAGACAGCCTGCACAGCAACAAACACGTTTCGAAATTCTTGATGAACAAACAGCATCACAGACACATGCAGAACCACAAATGTATGTTTCAAGACAGTCTGGGTCGTGCAATGAAGCGGCAAGGTTAGCCAGACAAGATACCGAACCAATACGTGATAATGGAAAGCCAGGTCGCGAAGAGTACAGTGCAATGCATTCAGCTACACGTTCACAAACGATGGAAGAAAATTATTGCGTACCACTCCAACGATACTACGCAAGGGTAGGCGAAAGTTACAGTGGACAATATCCAATGGATCTACCACAACCGGAAAGAACGACAGGAGAAATGATCAGAAACAAAAGTGGCGAAGAATCGCGAATTTCATATGGAACCATGACGAAGTACGGCGATGATCATTTCGTCACAGTCAGAAAATTTCAACACTTTCGAGAAGGAAACTCATTACATCCACGAACTTTTATTGACCAATTTTGAGTAGGATTACCAGAACACTGGCCGCTAGCACACAAATTAGACTTTATATGTGCACACATGTCAGGAACAGTCGCAGAAACCATGCAAAATGTTGCAGCGACATGCCGATCGTAGGAAGATTTCAGAGAGACGTTTCTCTCACGATATTGGTCCAGCGAAGCACAGAACAGAGTGAAGTACGAATTATTACAGAACCCATATTTTGAAAATTCAGGAGAGAAGAGACCCGTGAAATTTTTCGAAGTAATGGCAAAGAAAAATCAATGCTTAAATGTACCGTACAGTGACGGAGAGTTGATTAAATTATGCGCGATGAAGTTACCATTGAAATACCAGCAATCATTAGTAGGTCGCGGACGCAATGACGTCAAAGCAGTTAAAGGAATTCTAAGGGAACTAGAGTTTATATTTTCGGAAGATGACGCAAGAAAAAGACGAAGCGCACGTGAAAACTAAAGCAAAAAGCAGTGGAATCCACAAGACACAGTACGAAGAAACAATAATTACGAACCACGTGATAACTTCGCACCAAGAAACGACAACAGATTTAACAAAAAAACGGTTATGGATTTAGAAAATAATACGGCAATAACTATAATTCACACAGGAACGGCAACAACTATTACAGAGGGAATAATGACAACCGGAGCGGGTATTGGAGAACCAATAGACCAGCAAATTATCAACAAAGAAACCAATATCAACAAGCTGAACAAGAAAAGAGAATAGAAGAGGTGGAGGTAAGACCACCAAACCGCGAAAAACGTTCGAATTGACAGCTAAGCGCCCATGCCAAAGACAATGATGCACCGACCCAGGATAATTGCAGCACGTTGAACAGAGAAGTAAATACCTTATCACGAGAAGAGAAGAAGGAGAAACAAAACCGCAGGGACCAGATGAAAACGAAGACAGGAAAATAACGATATCGTGTTGGGACGAAATTAATTGGGAGAATACTGACGAGGAAGATGAATTACCAGAGGCATGCACAACGAATGTAGGAGGAAAGGACGAAGTAATGAGTATTGCAGAGCTATTTGAGATGGAAACCAGGGAAAGCGAATTCAATGAGGATAATGCGCAGTCGACAGAAGTTCAAAATAAATTACTAGTGGGCACACAACGCAACGTATATAATGAAGGAAGTTACGAAGCGATAATTAGAGCATTTATATGCGATTATATGGAGATAGCGACGAAGAAGAAGATAGACGAAGATGAGGAAAAAGTAGAGGATGTTGAAGAAAGCGTAAATGAAGTAAGAAATAGAGAAGAGGAAATAAAAGAGAGAGAAGAATCAGTCGAAGCTTATCATACAGAAAGTTCGAATTCACAGGGGAAAGTCCTGAAAAGACTCATGTATGATTCAGTGGAGGATTCGTTGATGCAAGAAGAAGAAGAACAGAACCAAACCTTTCAAATTCAATCAATTATGAAGGCCATGGTGAAACAGATCCCAGTAAATATTGTAACTGATAGCGGAAGTGAACTGACTGCGATCTCAGAGAATTTATTCATGCAATGTAATGCCAATGAGGAATTGCCAGTTCTGAAAACACGTAAGATTAAAGTAAGAGGTCCTATTAGAAACAATGCTGCGGAAGTTACAAGACAAACAAGGTTAACTCTTTCATGCCAAGGTCAAAAGATCGAAGCCAACTTCGTGATTATACATAAACTAACTTTAGATTTGATTATAGGTGCAGATTTTTTAAATGAGAGACGAGCGATAATAGATATGGGGAAAGGTAGCGTAACATTCAGGAATGTCGCACTTCTCTTTGAGCAAAAGCTAAAATTAGCAGAAATACCAGTTATAAACAAACAATTAAGAATGATGTGAGATAAAGAGGATGAAGAATTAGAATGGTATGCACAAAAGGAGTAATCGCCTCAACTCAGGTTAGAAGTCCATAAAGAAATTGACGAAAAATGTCAAGAAGTTCAAGTAAATAATTAGCACAATATTTCAAGTTTATGTTGCTAAGATCGTCAGGAGAAAGAAGAATGGAGAGAGAGGAAGGTGGGGAAAAGAAAGTAGTTTCAATAAAAACAAAAACAAAAATAACACCAATAGTTCCATAGATTAAGGTGAAGGGATAAAGTGTAGATAGTCTAACAGGATGAAATACTAAAATGCTATACACCACGACACTACACAAAAATAGAAAACGAATTTGAGGATTCTTGTAGAAGTTAAGACTCAAAATATCTTAGAATTGTAACATGGAAAGGGCACCAAAATTATTAAAGCTTTTTAAAAAGGTGTAAAACAATGTAGGTACTAGACATAGTTAGATGAATATAAGTAAAACTTTTCGTAAGAACCATTGTAAAAACTCCAGCAACAACCAGATGCAACGACCCATAAGTTGCAACGAGAGAAGTATCAAGAAAGAAAAGGACGTTATTAGCAAGACACGATTCCTACAAGGCAGAAGTGTCGAGAGAAGGGAAAGGACAGTGAGATCAACAAAGTATCCGAAGTGGGCAGTAAATCTGCTGCTAAGCAGAACCACAGAGTGGCAGAACCCTGCTGGGACAGAACACCGAAGGCCAAGAGGTTCCTGGTTCAAATGGCTCTGAGCACTATGGGACTTCACTGCTGTGGTCATCAATCCCCTAGAACTTAGAACTACTTAAACGTAACCAACCTAAGGACATCACACACATCCATGCCTGAGGCAGGATTCGAACCTGCGACCATAGCAGTCACGCGGTTCCAGACTGTAGCACCTAGAACCGCTCGGCCACTCCGGCCGGCGAGGGTCCTGGGACGCCCCGACTCAGTGGATCGAGCAATAAACAGCCCGACGAGAAGACAGCTTGGGCAAGCCACCACTGGCAAAAAGATTGTGTAAAAGTCACACTACTGCTATTAAACAGCACGCTGCAGTACGGAACTGAAGAAAACTTCCACAAAGTAAAAATTACATGTCCAAACAATCTATCAAACTGTTACTAAGAGGAGAACTTCAAAGCGACTAGTTATCAATAAATATTCCCATATCCTGCCCAGAGAAGAACCAACAATCAAGTAAGAAGCAGAGACAAAGCAGGAAGAACGGAACTTGAAGATTCGCAAGATTGAGACCAAGAAAGAAGATGGGTGAAGAATAGACGACATACTTTCCCAAATCCCTATCCTATTGTAATCTAGTCGTCTGCGAAGTATCACAACGAAAAACGACCGCTTTCAGCGACACATAACGATGACTTTCACGCATACAAAGCCAGTAAACCACGAGATTCTGCACTCACAGTGCCATTCCATTATGGGACCTCCACAACAGCAACACACCGTTGCAAAGCCAACAAGGAACGATGAACGAAGCTGTACATCAAATACACTCCTGGAAATTGAAATAAGAACACCGTGAATTCATTGTCCCAGGAAGGGGAAACTTTATTGACACATTCCTGGGGTCAGATACATCACATGATCACACTGACAGAACCACAGGCACATAGACACAGGCAACAGAGCATGCACAATGTCGGCACTAGTACAGTGTATATCCACCTTTCGCAGCAATGCAGGCTGCTATTCTCCCATGGAGACAATCGTAGAGATGCTGGATGTAGTCCTGTGGAACGGCTTGCCATGCCATTTCCACCTGGCGCCTCAGTTGGACCAGCGTTCGTGCTGGACGTGCAGACCGCGTGAGACGACGCTTCATCCAGTCCCAAACATGCTCAATGGGGGACAGATCCGGAGATCTTGCTGGCCAGGGTAGTTGACTTACACCTTCTAGAGCACGTTGGGTGGCACGGGATACATGCGGACGTGCATTGTCCTGTTGGAACAGCAAGTTCCCGTGCCGGTCTATTAATGGTAGAACGATGGGTTCGATGACGGTTTGGATGTACCGTGCACTATTCAGTGTCCCCTCGACGATCACCAGTGGTGTACGGCCAGTGTAGGAGATCGCTCCCCACACCATGATGCCGGGTGTTGGCCCTGTGTGCCTCGGTCGTATGCAGTCCTGATTGTGGCGCTCACCTGCACGGCGTCAAACACGCATACGACCATCATTGGCATCAAGGCAGAAGCGACTCTCATCGCTGAAGACGACACGTCTCCATTCGTCCCTCCATTCACGCCTGTCGCGACACCACTGGAGGCAGGCTGCACGATGTTGGGGCGTGAGCGGAAGACGGCCTAACGGTGTGCGGGACCGTAGCCCAGCTTCATGGAGACGGTTGCGAATGGTCCTCGCCGATACCCCAGGAGCAACAGTGTCCCTAATTTGCTGGGAAGTGGCGGTGCGGTCCCCTACGGCACTGCGTAGGATCCTACGGTCTTGGCGTGCATCCGTACGTCGCTGCGGTCCGGTCCCAGGTCGACGGGCACGTGCACCTTCCGCCGACCACTGGCGACAACATCGATGTACTGTGGAGACCTCACGCCCCACGTGTTGAGCAATTCGGCGGTACGTCCACCCGGCCTCCCGCATGCCCACTATACGCCCTCGCTCAAAGTCCGTCAACTGCACATACGGTTCACGTCCACGCTGTCGCGGCATGCTACCAGTGTTAAAGACTGCGATGGAGCTCCGTATGCCACGGCAAACTGGCTGACACTGACGGCGGCGGCGCGCAAACGCTGCGCAGCTAGCGCCATTCGACGGCCAACACCGCGGTTCCTGGTGTGTCCGCTGTGCCGTGCGTGTGATCATTGCTTGTACAGCCCTCTCGCAGTGTCCGGAGCAAGTATGGTGGGTCTGACACACCGGTGTCAATGTGTTCTTTTTTCCATTTCCAGGAGTGTACTTGCCCACATACATCATGCTCAAGTCCATCACCTTCGCCAACCTCATGCTTAAACATTCATAGGATTGTGTGAATGTGCGAAATCAAATTATGTGATGTCGGAATTGTGCAAAAGAAACGTGTGAAAAACTAAATAAGTTAAGCACACCAGACAGCTAATAAACTACAAAATAATAGTCATTGACTATGGACTTAAGTAAAAAATAGACTATCGATAAAAATAAGTCATTAGTTCTGAAATGGACAGTATATAAAGAACAAAAGTAAGCCATAATAAATACTAAAACTGTATACCACTTATTTTCTCCTCATACAAATAAAAGAATAACTATATTTTACTTCCAGAATGAGATTTTCACTCTGCAGCGGAGTGTGCGCTGATATGAAACTTCCTGGCAGATTAAAACTGTGTGCCCGACCGAGACTCGAACTCGGGACCTTTGCCTTTCGCGGGCAAGTGCTCTACCATCTGAGCTACCGAAGCACGACTCACGCCCGGTACTCACAGCTTTACTTCTGCCAGTATCTCGTCTCCTACCTTCCAAACTTTACAGAAGCTCTCCTGCGGATTGCGTAGTATGTATGTAGATGTAGATGTAGGCGTGCTACTCTTGAGGTTTTGCCAGCGCCGTGCTCTGTCCACACTCCTGCCGGTATACGGCCGCCTCGTTCACACTGCAGCGCCGTCTAATCCTTGTGACTCATTTTGCCCTTGCGCTGTCATACTGAGTTAAGCTATACTGTCAGGCCTCTACTATTGTCACATGATGCCCTGGATGAAGATCTTACACTCTATTAATGATCGACCTTTCCTTGTATGTCACCCCTACGTTGCTAGAGAAACTTTCGTATCCCGCCTGGTAGGCGGCGCGTGGATCTGCTCCTGTAAACTGTGGGGTAGGCCGAATGTAGGAAGCTAGGAGGAGCAGGTGAGGTAGAACTCTCGGTACTGCAGTGTGAATTTAAATGACCTTTACTTTAGCAAGAAGGTACATTAGGCTTACGTAACTTTGGCTGAGATGAGCACGTACGTGCGAAGCTGTACATCAATCAAGTTACACTGGCAGAACCTGTAGTGGCTCGCCCACTATGAAATAGAAACAGTGTTGCTTGGTCGTCTCCTCCGAATCAAATGGGCTCATCGGGAGCGGCGCTCGTAGAGCTGCACAGCGCCGGCTAGAGGGCGCTGTCGTCGGTGTCAGTGTCGTAGTGCCAACCTAGTAGAGCGCACCTACGTTGTGGCATCGTAGCTATCGATACCACAGAAACACTATCTTTGACGAAAGCTGCTGCCAGTGTGTGTGGGAGATTCAATAGCTCTTTACGTGAACTACATGATCTTTATGTTTACGATGCCAATTTGACACGATAGGTGACACGAAATTACAAAAACAGACAGGAATAATAACACAAATTATATTAATATTCCAATTTTTACTGTGATGAAGTCAATCTCTCGCTGTCGGTACCTCACATGGTGATAAACTGAAATCACTGCTTTGGAATAGTTGGGTGATGGACAATCGTTGGGAAGTGTAGAAGGGTCTTCTAGAAAGAAGTCTTACGAGACATTGTTATAACCATGCATGAACGATTTTTACATTGAAAATATTGAAGAACCACTTACTACCAACATCACAACCTGCATGGTCTCATTAGGCCATTTAAGCAAAATTTTACTGACATTCACAATGAAAGCATTCTGGCGCCTTCTGCTAAACCATTGAGAAAATACGAATTAATAGTCAACTATGGTAGATGCAAGATGTTACGTGCATTCAGTGGCAAAATGTTGGAATAGGATTAGTGGCGCCTTTCGTTTATTAATCAAGTTGTGTAGCGCGAACTAAGAGATACGCATGTGAATTCAGCAAATCCAGATATTAGGAAAAGCTGCGGCAGCATCCTTTACCAGGGCGTTTTGGAGGGTGCTATTTTTCCGGAAGTGAGAACGTCCAGGAGCTATAGCGACGTATCTAGAGGCAAAATCAGCATATTTTATGTTGACGTCCTATAGATGGTTACACGAGTAACAAGAATTCTATGTCCACAGCCGTAACTATTTTACCCCGTTCCATGGATATTAAGGTAGCGTCAACCACTTTCAGATTTTGATAAGCTGTAGCTGTAACGGTATGCTTGCAGATGTCTAAAATTTTCATGTGCTTAAGTCTATATCTACATCTACTTTTATACTCCGCAAGCCACCCAACGGTGTGTGGCGGAGGGCACTTTACGTGCCACTGTCATTACCTTCCTTTCCTGTTCCAGTCGCGTATGGTTCGCGGGAAGAACGACTACCGAAAAGCCTCCATGCACGCTCGAATCTCTGTAATTTTACATTCGTAATCTCCTCCGGAGGTATAAGTAGGGGGAAGCAATACATTCGATACCTCATCCAGAAACGCACCCTCTAGAAACCTGGACAGCAAGCTACACCGCGATGCAGAGCGCCTCTCTTGCAGAGTCTGCCACTTGAGTTTGCTAAACATCTCCGTAACGCTATCACGCTTACCAAATAACCCTGTGACGAAACGCGCCGGGCATCGTAATTACATTGCATACACATTTACATCTACATCGGCATGGCTACTCTGTAAATCACATATAAGTGGCTGGCAGAGGATTCATCGAACCATCTTCACAATAATTCTTTATTATTCCACTCTTGAACAGAGCCTTGATAAAACGAACACCTATATCTTTCCGTGCGACTCTGGTTTTCCTCAGTTTATTACGATAATCGTTTCTCCCTATATAGTTCGGCGTCAACAAAATAGTTTCACATTCGGAGGGAAAGTTGGTGAATGAAATTTCGTGAGTAGATCCCGCAGCAACGAGAAACTCCTATGTTTTAATGACGTCCACTCGAAATCGTATATCATATCCGTGACATTCTCTCCACTATTTCTCGATAACAGAAAACATGCTGCTCTTCTCTGAACTTTCCCGATGTAACCCGCAAGTCGTATCTAGTGAGGATCCCACACCGCGCAGCAGTACTCCAGAAGAAGACGCAGAAGCGTAGTGTAGGCAGTCCCTTTAGTAGAGATGTTGCATCTCCTAAGTGTTCTGCCAATATAACGCGGTCTTTGGTTCGCCTTCCCCGCGACATTTTCTATGTGTTCTTTCCAATTACTTAGGTATTTAATTGAATTTAAGGCCTTTAGATTTGACCGATTTATGGTGTCACCCAATTTTAACGGATTTCTTTTAGCACTGTTGTGGATGATCTCACACTTTGCATTGTTCAGGTTCAACTGCCAATTTTTGCGCCGTACAAATATCTTATCTAAATCGTTTGGCAATTGGTTTTGATCTTCTGATAACTTTACTAGACCATAAACAACAGCATCATCTGCAAACAACCTAAGACGTCTGCTGAAATTGTCTCCTAAATCGTTTATAAAGAAGATAAGGAGCGGTAGAGGGCTTATAACATTACCTTGGGGAACACCAGATATTACTTCTGTTTTACTCGATAGCTTTCCGTCAATTCTACATCTATATCTACACATGTACTCCGCTAGCCACCAAGCAGTTTGTGGCTGAGAGCACAATTCGCGCCAAAGTTATATTCCCCCCCCCCCCTTCCCCCGCCTTTCCACTCACGGATCGCGCGAGGGTAAAAGGGAAAAACGACTGTCTGAACGCCTCAGTACGAGCTCTAATTTGCCTTATCTTTGAATGGTGATCATTGCGCGGTTGGTGGTAATAATATATGTTCTACATCTTCGGTGAAGCTCGGATTTCGGAAACTAGTGAGCAGCCCCTTCCGTTTAGCGCGCCGTCTATCTGCTAGTGTGTCCCACTTCAAACTTTCCATGAGATTTGTAACGCTCTCGCGATTACTACGAAGGGCGACCTCTCTAACAGGAAATCACGAATCCAGTCACAGCATTGAGACTATACTCCATAAGCACACAGTTTAATGAGAAATAGCTTGTGAAGAACGGTGTCAAAAGCCTTCTGGAAATTTAGAAATACGGAATCACTTTGTAATCCCTTCACGATAACACTCAACACTTCGTGTGACTAAAGAGCTAGTTGTGTTTCCCACGAACGATGTTTTCGAAATAATTCACAATATTCGAACGCAATATATTTTTCAAAAATCCGGCTGCATGTCGACGTTAATGATATGGGCCTGTAATTTATTGGATTACTCCTATTGTCTTTCTTGAATATTAGTGTGACATGTGCACCTTTCCTGTCTTTGGGTACGCATCTTTCGTCGGTCTAGCGGTTGCATACGATTGTTAAATATGGAGCTATTGCATCAGCATTCTCTGAAAGGAACCTAACTGGTATGCAATCTGGACCGGAAGACTTGCTTCTATTAAGTGATTTAAGCTGCTTCACTACTTGAGGGAGATCTACTTGTAAGTTACGTTGGCAGATGTTCTTCATTCGTTGTCTGGAATATTTAATTCGTCATCTTTTGAGGAGGAACTACGGAAGGCTGTTTAGTAACTCTGCTTTACCAGCATTGTCATAGATATTATTTCCATAGCTATCGCGTGTCTTGCCGCTAGCATATATTACATGCGACCAGAAGAACGCAGAGGCTGACCATAACCGAAGGCATGCGGCTGACGACACAGCCGACCTGCTAAGTGTCAGCGTGGGCCAAGACGCTCATAGCGACTCGTGGACGCAGCTTTTTACCAACCGGCGGTACATGAGTTCAATACAAGACAGCGATATAAACAAGATCGAACCACCATGCAGCGTCCAGCCGGCCACTAGAAGCAGACAGCCACCATGTTGGTGGACCCAACAGCATCTGCTAGACAGGCGTCATCATCATCAGCCTGCGTCTCGTACGTCAAGTACCCGGTTCACGTCACCGTGCCGCTCCGCCTACACGTTGTAGTCATCACCTACATCTTCCAGCTGTACTGACAAGGTGATTGTACGAACTTATCCACAACGATTCGATTCATATTGGCAGGGTGTGTAGGGTATGACTATGATTTCAAGAATTGTAAACAGGAAGACACAATGCTCAACCGTTTTCAAGAAAATAGAGTTTGAAAATTTGAGTAGTGTTTATATACTTTATATGGTTGCCAGCATGCAGAGAGTCTGCAAACATAAATTGTAGCCCTGTAGCCTGGTGAGTGTACAGTTGCTGTATAAGATAATTAGTCAAGTAACTTCTTTCCGTGAAACAGGAAACGAATTTGCAGCAGAACACTCGGAATTATTGTTGGTTGGTTGGATGGTTGATCTAGGAGGAGGGGGCAAAACAGCGAGATCATCGGTCCTACCGGAATACGGAAGGCAGTCGACCGTGTGCTTTCAAAGGAGCCATCCCGGCATTTACCTGAGGCGGTTTAGGGAAATCACGGAAAACCTAAATCATGATGGCCGGACGCGGGTTTGAACCGTCGTCCTCTTGAATGCGAGTCCGGTGTGCTAACCACTGCGCCACCTCTCTTGGTAGAATTACTGTATAACAACTGGTGAGACGTGCAGTGTATGATTATACCTGATTAGGAACAGACTGTGGGGATCAGTTAGGCTGTTGTACAATGAGTAATTAAAGTTTGCGGGCGGAGATTATATGACCGTGAAAGAACCACAGTCGAGGAAGATGAGTTTGCAGACTGCAGACGGTAACGCAAATTATTTCTATATCAATCGGCAAGCAGAATGTTCTCAATAGATTGATACTGGAAGAAGGTGAAGAGTCCGTTCTTGAAACCTGATGTAGCTGGGTTAATCTAAAGATGAGTCAAGAAATAGTCTTCATATCAGTGAAGAATAAAATTTCAAGCACACATCGAACTGTGGGTCGTGCAAATAGTGTGAAATCACTGTAATAAGACACCTGCATAAACGAAATACAGTGTATCACATACCACAGTTAAAGTTTGAAATTACCAGATCTGTATGAACTTAAATTGTGCTGCTCTGAATATTTTATTTAATAAAAACTAGTGCAGAGTTACGATTCATATACGACTGACTAAAAGTCACATGTTTACCTCATCATCTTACCTAGTCTAAGTAAGACTTAAAGTTCTCATGTGCATGTTACCTATATTTCGCTTTGTTTTTCCGCAAATTCAAACGCTAAACGATGCTTCTCGAACTTCCACTTCAACAGAAAGTATTTCACTCCCATGCGAATTATTGTCCTTGATTTCGAAGCCAGCAAGAAAACTAATCGAACTACAGTGCCAATTCATTCGAGTCTATATCTCCTCACGATTTGTTGGCGACTATTTTCCAGTCGTTAACATCATTATAATCATCATCTTTTTTTACTTCATCTAAGCATTATTTTCCTCTTTTCCTTCTCCTCATTTTTCACTGTGATCATGGTCATTTTAGTCATAGCAATCAGGCTATTCTTCTTTTCCTTCTGTTTTCGAAAATAAATTGTGTTTAATGTCCTCATCTGTCTTGTTTCATAATAACTGTCCCAATTTCTGGACATCGGTCTCAAGGGAAGTTGAAGTTTGTGCTCCTTGAACCACATCTCCTTCGCCTCTGCCAAAACTAGACGAGACTTTTTGTATCTGACATTAGGTATAGTTAACTTAGCATTTGAAATTGAGAATAATATCTCATTAATATCTCCATTAATTAATGGCAAGAGACTATACATACACACCGTTATTTTAGAAGTTTACTCAGTGAGTAAAGTGCATGCTTCTTCAAACTCACCATAGTTTCAGGTGTTTTAACACGATGTACGCATTTCCCTCCTTATCTGGGGTCTAATTCATTTCCACACAGTAATCTAATTCACAGTGTACTACGAGGTGCTTTAAATTATTCAGCACTCGCTCTAATCGATAAACCTTCAGCAGCAGCTATTTTACCTTTTTCAAATCTACCTGTCTTCCTTATAAATATTCAACATATCTGAAACATAAAAAATGGATACTTTTAGGGCAATGGTGGTCATTTTACAGTGTGTCCACAATTCCCCCTAGGTGTCCACCATTGTCCCCATTGGGAGGCCACCATCCCCCCTAGGTCTGGATCAGCCACGTCTTACAAAACTGCACGTGTGCGGCACATGTGTGGGCTGCAGCTCTACCTGCCTCGCCACTGTTTTTGATGTCTCGGCTTCCTTAGGTCCATCTTGGCTTCGCTCGGTCCTTCTCGGAACTACTTAGTTCGTTGCGACATTTCATTTAGGACTGCGATGCAGCTCTGTTTCTTCAACAGTTGTATGAACTCCTCCATCCCTATACATTTAGCATAAACCGCTTCTTGATGTACGAAACAATGAAGCCTATACAAATCGTCTGTTGATCGTTGTAGTTTTTTTGGCAACCTTGATCCAAGCTCATTTTGTGCACCTCACATCTCTAGCGCTCCATCACCGGTAACTAAGATCATCATGTTCCATATCAGTTGCCCATTCAACCATTTTGAGGAACTCGATCCCTCTCGTCGCGTATTTCATTGGCACCAAATCTAACAGTTCTTCCTCTGTCACGTGCAGATCGCTGTCGACTCCACGGACATAAACGGAAAATTGTGCGGTGTCTGAAATGTCGGTTGACTCGTCCAAAGCAATAGAGAATGCAATGAAGTTGCTAGCATTGCTAATTACCTGCTTGTAGACATCAGCTGCCGTGACAGCTACACGGGGGGTTATTGTTCGTCACGAAAGCCTAATTTCGTAAAAATTCTGTACCTCCAATGGCGTCACGAGTTCCGCTGCCTGAACAGTGCACTCTTTAACAAACTCGCGATCTCTGAAAGATATATTTGATCTGGAAATGTTGTAGCGTGCCTTTAATGACGGACTGCTGCAGTTGGCTGCCGGCTAAAAATAAGAAACAATAGAACACACTGTAAACATAACGGATTTATGCAAGCAAATATGTACATATACAAACAGTACAAACACAGTGATTTTCCATGGGGTATTCACGTGGCATCGGTTTACTGTGCAGCACTGCAGCTTTTTAGGTCCGCCAATCTGTTTTGTTTTTCATCGGTAATTAAATGTTGAAATATCTTGTGAATTGTGTTGTAATGTCGTTCTATAGCAAATTTTCAGTACCTGGTTACTACAGCGTCAGTTCCAACAGTTTTTTTATCTCTTTCAACGAAGAGTATGGAGATGTTATTTATTATTTAGAAATAAATGGAATCTCATACCTCAAACAGTTTTTCGATTTAAGACCTGCTATTGTTTAACGTATGAGAGAGAAAGGAAAGCAGAATCAAAATTAGAACGTCAACCATGGATTGTAGACCATTAATTTAATTGATTTGACTGTGCACTTGAACGCCCTTAGTAAGATTTTGCATGGTACGAAGCACCTAATGGGAAAATCCGGTGAATTTGAAAAGAAAGTCACATTGTGGAAGGGGCAACTTCTAACAAAGAACACCGTCTATTTCCCAAAGCTCTCTTGCGTCATAGAATATGCTTATTATGAACACTTCATTTCGGTGTTGGAAAAGTTCAGGAATAGTTTTCAAATCGTTTTCAGGACAATGCCAACCTCAGATCTGTTTTGAGACGTTCCGAGACTGTTCGCCGTGTTAGCTGAACGCGATCTTATCCATTTACAGATGGAACTGATCGATCTGGAGTGTAATTCCCGTTTAGAAGACAAATTACTTTACGTGAAAACTGTCCAGGCGTTCTATGAAGATCTTCCTCGCGAAGAGTTTCCACGTCTCCATAATAAGGCTGCAAAACTGGTATCCATGTTTGGATCGAAGTCTGTGTGTGTGTGTTTGTGTGTGTGTGAGTGCGTGTAAGATTTTTTTTTTGATAATGAAAATAAATAAGCCACAATGGCGTGACCACCTGACTGACAAAAATCCGTGAAATTCCCTGTGCCTGTACGTGCGCCGGCATTTTGTTCCAGATTTAAATTATATTATGTCTTCAGCGAATCAAAAATAATTCAGTAATGATGATAATTTGTTTTAGATTGTTTTTAGTTTGTCGAATTGTAGACATGTCAGAGGAGTACTGCGTAGTAAAATTTGTTTCTTTCACATGCAGTTATAAACATTTATTTCATCCCGAATGGCGTGCTATGCAGAGTATTTGTTTCTGCCTCTGATTCTACTAGGGTTGGATTAAAGATTGTGGCAACACTGTCGTGACATGAAGGATGTGCGTACAATGGTATGCTCGCTGATAGGAGATCAGCTGAAGTAATGTAGTGAGCGGCGACGGCTATGTTTTAGCCAGTTGTAGTGTGTACTTCCTGAAAGTGGAGGAGGCCAGTTCATGCGTCCTAACGGTATGTTTAGGAATCCTACTACTGCAGTGTCTTGCGTCATCACCTTCTTACCGCACAGAGAGGAAAGAGATGGGAACTTCTGGCACTGCATCCCATCATCCCTCATGACAATGCACGATACCACACGGAGAACCTCATGCAGGAATTTCTGCTTACGTGGGGGATGGGATTGACTAGAACATCCGCTGTCAAAGGGGGGCTCTGAGCACTATGGACTTAACATCTGAGGTCATCAGTCCCCTAGAACTTAGATCTACTTAAACCTAAATAACCTAAGGACATCACACACATCCATGCCCGGGGAAGGATTCGAACCTGCGGCCGTAGCGCATCCGCTGTCTTTATTCGATATGAGTCACTGCGTTTTCGTCAAAATGAAGGAACCTCTTCGCGGCACGCGGTACAACCAACAAGAAGACATCATCCGCGCCATAGCGCGTTCCTTGCGAGACATCGACAGACGCCCTGACTGTGTACGACGCCTTCCATCTGTGTGGAGGAAGGTGATCGAGATGCAAGGCGATTACATTGAGCAAGTGTAATACAGTGAACGTCTGCCACTAATTTTTATCGAACCCATCCATATCTCAGCTTAAGTGATGTTTTAAGAATCTTACACAGAATAATGTGGTTCACACAATATTATTGGTGTAATGGAGTTGTAAACCGAACTTTATCTTATTTTTTTACTTTTGTTGGTGTATTCTCTTGCACCAGCGGTCAGTAACACTATAAGCTCCTGAGGCCCAGAGGTGCTTTTCTATAATTTTATCTCAAATTCTCTCTTTATGTAACCAAATATACCTAAAGCAAAACTAGAAACAATTTTTTTTTATATATATTACTTCTTCCAGAATAAGTGGTACAGTATACCAAACTTCGGGTCTCATTTCATTATCACTTTTTAGTTGTACTTCTTTTGGGACCATATGATTGTTTATTGCACCAGTGGATAGTCTCTCATTTGCGAAGTACCGATCATGGTAATTTCTGTGACAAGTTGTAAGACTTTCAGTACGTCTGAGTGCAGAAGACTATCGCAATGAAAACACAGAAGCTATTGATTCTGGGAAAGTACTTTCGCCATGGTAGAAAATAAAATCTAAAACTATCGCATTTATATTGGCTAAAACAAATACTTTCAGGTCAACTGGGTTGGGTTTGTTCGGAACGTGTTGTCTGAGACTGCACACAACAGATAAAGGCACCGTCATCTCATATACATGTGTCACTGGTTTGCATCAGACAGCCATTCCTGATTCTGTCAATAAGTGATCGTAGTTTCAAAGGCGATCTCTTTTACGTTCATTCTCTGGAACAGTTTCATAGGGCATCACTTTGAGAAACATTCGTCGTGTGAAAAATCTTGTGCTCGACATGTTGTCACCAATTACTGGAACACGCCATCTGTTCTCCCAGTAAATTCTTATGTGGCGATACTGTAAGCAACTCGTTATCATACTATTAGGTTCTTTCAGGTTCAACTTAAGGAGGTGGCCTTTGGTTAATAAGTATGCCTGATTCGACTTTGCAACTGTTAACTCCGAAACTATGTCATCACCGTACTGTTCAAGATATTTCTAATACCTGAATTCGCTTGTGTCCATTGGAGGTAGAGTTGGATGGGAAGTCGCTGAATCTTCAGGTGAGCAACGTCTCTTCCGCTTCCATAGAAATCGAGGAGCTGCTCATGTTGATTTTTTTGGCGATTGGATAGGCGTTGGTGGTTTTGCTGTTTTTAATGTAATGAGAAGTATATCATGTTCTTCATTATCACTTTCGTCGACAAGTACTGGAGTGTTAGCAATAATCGGTGTGTTATATTCTGGGTCATCTCGATCTATTAATTTTTCTCCATCAGAAAGTGGAGTATCAGATTCATCGAGAATACTAAGTATTTTCTCAATATCAGCTGCAGGTAGTTGGAAGCATTGAACATTGGAAGCATTTCAGAACATCCCCCAAATAAATTACCAGTTATAGCTTACAAATTGAAGAATAACAATAGGATGACGATAAGATTATTATTATTATTATTTTCGATTATTCCCATTTAAGAGAGCGTTTGAACTTGAATTCCTTTATGATGATTGTTTGTGTTTTTTCTGAGCCCAAATTTTCTTCATGTGTTCACTGTGTTGTTTCTTTCGCTCCGCTGTCCATTTGCATCCTGGTCTCTTCTGTGTTGTGGTGTCAAATTTATGTTTTTTGATGATGTTCCTGAATTCAGTTCTGTTTTCTGCATCGTTTACTGTTATTTGTGCTTGTCTGAGGTCCTCTTCAACTTCTTTTATCCATTTTGTTTTTCCCCTGCCTGAGTTGATGACTTTAAGAATTCGCTTTGAAATTCTGTTTTCATTCATCCTGTGGATATGTCCGTAGAACTGCATTCTTCTTTTCCTTACTGTATCTGTAATCTTGTCTGTGTATTTATATAATTCTGATGTTGGTCTCTTCTTCCAGATTCCTTGCTCTTGTATCGGGCCAAAAATTTTCCTGAGAATTTTCCTTTCTTGTTTCTCTATTTCCTTGATTTTAGTTTGCCCACCTATTTGTGTTGTTTCAGATGCATACAGTGCCTCCGGAAGTACGACAGTGTTGTAGTGCCTCAATTTTGCGTTAGTGGATATGGACTTTTTGTTATAATAGTTCCACGTGAGTTTATATGCTTTCTGTAATTTTTTTATTCTTTCCTCATTGGCCTTTAGGTTGATCCCTGATGGCTGAATGATTTCTCCCAGGTATTTAAAATGTGGTACTTGTATGATTTTCCCATGGGTTGTCACAATAGGCAATTTGTCTTGTGGCACTCTTTCTATGTACTGGGTTTTCTCATATGAGATTTGCAGGCCAGTTCTTTGTGCAATTTCGTGTAACTTCTCTATGGCGTTAGTGGCTTCTTTTCTATTATTTGTGAGGATTGCAAGGTCATCTGCAAAAGCTAAACACTTCACATTGAATCTATTATCTTTTCTAATGCCAATTTGGATTCCTTTGACTTCTTTTTCCCATGTCCTGATGATTTTTTCAAGAATGATATTAAAGAGTAATGGTGAAAGTCCGTCACCCTGTCGCACTCCAGTTTGGATTACAAATGGTTCCGAGATATCCCCCATAAATTTAACCTTGGAGACTGTGTCAGTTAATGTTTCCTGAATGATTGCTCTTGTCTTTCTGTCAATGCTGAATTCTTCCAGCGTCTTGCAGAGCACTACTCTGTCTATTGAGTCGTAGGCCTTTTTAAAATCTACAAAAGTAACCACTGTGTTTCGGGTGTTTCTCATCTGGAGAATCATTTTCAGATTCCAGATCTGCTCTATGCATGATCGTCCCTTGCGAAAACCAGCCTGGTATTCTCCTATTTGTGGGTCAGCTTGTTCTTCTAATCTATTCATGAGAACTTTTGATAGGATTTTATATGTGACCGGTACGAGTGAGATACCCCTGTAATTATTTGGTTCAGTTTTGTCCCCTTTTTTGTGGAGTGGATGGATGAGTGCGCATTTCCATTCAGAAGGGATCTGTTCTGTTTCCCAAATGTTTAATATGATTTTGTGAATTTTTCCTGTTAATCTTTCATCATTTAGTTTCCATAGTTCTGCAATAATTCCATCTTCACCTGGGGCTCTATTGTTTTTCAGTGTCTTGATAATTTCTACAATTTCGTTGATGGTTGGCAGTTTAGCGTCAGGATTTGGTGTAGACGTCTCGTAGTGAATGTCCTCTGTAGGTCTTTCACAGTTGAGAAGTTTGTTGAAATAGTCTGCGAGGATTTGGCAGTTATTCTTCGTGTTAGTTTCTAGTGAACCATCCAGTTTCTTGAAGCAAAGATTGGGTGGCTGGTATCCTGCAATATGTTCTTTAAACGTCTTATAAAAAATCCTGGTGTTGTTCTTCTTAAAGTCTTGTTCTATCTCATCTAGTCGCCGTTTGTCATAATTTATTTTTTCCCTCCGAATAGTTTTCGATGTTTGTTTTCGGATTACTAGAAATTGTTGCCATTTTTCTGATGTTTTGTGACTATTGAAGTTTTTCCAGGCATTGGTCCTTTCTTCTATTGCTTGGTCACATATTATATTCCACCACCTGTGTTTTCTCCTTCTCGGGGGTTGACCCAATTTCATTGTGGATTTGAGGACGTCCACAAGTTCTGTCCAGTTTGTGGTGTTTGTCTGACTAATTTCCTGTAAGATGTTTTCCTTGTTGAGTTTTATGTATTCGGGGTCTGGTCTCAGCACTTTGTTTAGTTTTGGTTTTTTTCTATTGGGTTGTAATCTGGTCTTTATCTGTAGAAGATGGTGGTCTGAGTCAAAAAATCCTCTTCTCGTTTTCACATTCAGAATTTCTGCTGTGTTACTCTTGGAGATGGCCACATGGTCTATCTGGAATTCACCCAACATTGTGTTGGGCGACTTCCAAGTATACAGTTTCTTGTTGGGTTTTTTGAATTGTGTTGACATAATTACGAGGCCGAAATTTTCGCAAAAGCTTATCAATCTTTCCCCATTCTTGTTAGTTCTCTTGTGAGCTGTATGGATTCCGATGATTTTCCTGTATTTTTTCTCTTTACCTAATTGTGCGTTAAAGTCGCCTAACAAGATTATTACATGGTGTTTGGCAATTTTGTTTGTCGTCTCTTCAAGGTCATTCCAGAAGTCATCCACTTTCTGGCAGTTCTTCTTGTTATAGTTATTTGTGGGTGCGTGTGCGTTGATCAAGGTATATGCTTTGTTGGCCGATTTGACGGAGAGCGTTGATATACGTTCTGAGGCAGACTGGAAGTCAATGACAGAGTCACTGATAGATTTGTGGACTGCAAATGCTGTGCCAAACTGTTTGAGTCCTTTCTCATTAGTTTTAACTGCTGGTTTTCCTTTGTAGATCCTGTAGTTGTCTGTATGAAAATGGGTTTCGTCCGTAAATCGTGTTTCCTGGATTGCAAGGATTTTGATCTGGAATTTTTGCAGCACGTCTGTAAGTTGTTTGATCTTGCCCAGTTTGAAAAGAGTATTAGTATTAAGTGTACCGATGAAGTGTCTTTGTTTTGTGTGTAATAATTTGGACGTCGTCTGGTTCTCAACCTTAGGCGTAACATGATGCTCCTGGTCCCCCGGAATCCGATGACCAGGTAAAGCCAGCCTTGCGACTGGTGCCCGGGGTAGTGGATTCATTCCTTGTGTTATCATCATGTTTGGTTTTCAAGTTGAAAACTAACTTGGTGGTGGTCCTTCCGAGGAAAGATCACGAGGAATACGACTTGATTGTTGAGATCAAGAAGGTTGCTGCAGCCGCACCATCTAGGCGGACAGACGCTGACCCCTAACCGCTGGATACCAGGCAGACGTTAGTGGATTTCGGTTGATAGTTTTGGTCCACCCCGGGTATTTTATTTCCCCGGTACCCTCCATATCTGGAGAGCATTCCCCTATCCGCCACCTGGGGAGGCGCCCGATGGGAGACTATCAACTCCACACGGGGATAAGATTATTATTATTATTATTGTTGTTACTATTATTATTATAGCATACTTTTATATCAAGCTGGAATTTACCATGATATAACACTAAGAACTTAAGTTTGCATTAAAATTCGCGTAAAATGGCACACTAAAAATGACGAGTAGCTTTCAACCACTGGAGACCTAAAGTCCAATATAATGGACTTCAATGTGTAGCCTGTTATCATGGACAATGTTTTATATACAAAAATTGTTTTCGTAACTCAAAACAAGCGTATACGTTCTGTAATTGCACGTACATTACAATAACATAATAATTTCAACTTGAAATACACTGAAGCGTCAAGGAAACTGGTCTAGGCATGCGTATTCAAATACAAAGATATGTAAACAGGCAGAATACGGCGCTGCGCTCGGCAACCCCTATATAAGACAAAATGTGTCTTGCGCGGTTGTTATATCGGTTACATCCACTGCAATGGAAGGTTATCAAGATTTAAATGAATTTGAACGTGGTATTATAGTCGGCTCACGAGCGATGGGACACAGCATCTCTGAGGTAGCGATGAAGTGGGGATTTTCCAATACGACCATTTCACGAGTGTACCGTGAATATCAGGAATCCGGTAAAACATCAAATCTCCGACATCTTAGCGGTGGCAAAAAGATCCTGCAAGAACGGGACCAACGAGGAATGAAGAGAATCGTTCAACGTGACAGAAGTACAACCCTTTCGTGAACTGCTGCAGATTTCAATGCTGGGCCATCAACAAGAGTCAGCGTGCGAACCACTTAACGAAACATCAGCGATATGGGTTTTCGAAACGGAAAGCCCATTCGTGTAACCTTGATGATTAGACGACACAAGGCTTTACGCCTCTCCTGGACCCGTCAACACCGACATTGGACTGTTGATGACTGGAAACATGTTGCCTGGTCGGATGAGTCTTGTTTCTAATAGTATCGAGTGGGTGGACGTGTACGGGTATGGAGACAACCCCATGAATCCATGGACCCTGCATGTCAGCAGGGAAATGTTCAACCTGTTGGAGGCTCTGTTATCGTGTGGGGCTTGTGCAGTTGGAATGATAAGGGACCCCTATACATCTAGATGAGCATACATACATAGGCATCCTGTCTGATCTCCAGCATACATTCATGCCCATTGTGCATTCTGACGAGAAATTCCAGCAGGACCATGCTACACCCCACACGTCCAGAATTGCTATAGTGTGGCTCCAGTAACACTCTTCTGAGTTTAAGCACTTGCTCTGGCTACCAAACTCCCCAGATATGAATACTGTTGAGCGTATCTGTGATGCCTTGCAACGTGCTGGTCAGAAGGGATCTCCACTCTCTCGAACTCTCGCGGATTTATGGACAGCCCCGTAGGATTCATGGTGTCAATTCCCTCCAGCACTACTTCGCACAGCAGTTGAGCCCACGCCACGTCTTTTTGGGGCAGTTCTGCGTGCCCGCGGGGGACCTACATGACGTTAGGCAGGTGTGTCAGATTGTTTGGCTCTTCAGTGCAACTCATATTTCACTTACATCTGATGCGATCGCGCACCAACCTCCTCCTTTGTGACACCATTTCCCTAGAATATTCATAGCAAACCAGAATATGAATTCAGACATCCAACATCTTCACTATCTGACGATCAGATATCAGGTCTGCCTTGTCAAAACAGTCAATGCACTTTAAAGTTTCGACATCTAGCAGAAAAAATATTAAAATGCGGAGTTCAGTATATTGGATTGTCGGCCTCAGGAGGATAATACTGCTCTTCATGATGTACATAACTTCATATTTTCAAATTTCCTAATACAGCATAATATTAAACCAAGATGGATACAGTCTGTTCTGTGAGCCTTATGTGACTGATCTGCTGTCTAATTGGCGAGATTTCAGTTGCCCCTCCATTTTACTCAGACAGCATAGTAGAGTAGTGGGCGTGCGACTGCTACGGTCGCAGGTTCGAATCCTGCCTCGGGCATGGATGTGTGTGATGTCCTTAGGTTAGTTAGGTTTAAGTAGTTCTAAGTTCTAGGGGACTGATGACCACAGCAGTTGAGTCCCATAGCGCTCAGAGCCATTTGAACCATTTTTTACAGTAGTGGGATAAACATGCTGTCAGGCGAGTGGAGGGATCTGCATGTTTTCATGAACTCGACATGGATGCAGTGTTCTTGGGCGTTCCTGCCCTAAGTGTTCATCATTCTCCCTCTGGATGGCCACCATTGCTTTTAAGAGGCCACCATTTCCTCTTTTCCTCTTGGTAACCACCATTCCTCTTAAGTGGCCACCATTCCCCCTTTGGGTGCCCAGCACTTTCCTGTGTGGCCACCATTCCCATTTTGGGTGGTGACATCCTCCATGATTGGCCATCATTGCGCCGCCCCTCCCATAGTCCTTCACCACAGCCTCTTGTTAGATGGCCACCATCCCATTTGCATGATCATCATTTCCCTGTGTACTACAGTGGGGTCATTTTACAGGCTGACTGTTATACCCTATGTGACAAAATCCTTAATAAACAACTATTTTACATAAAGTTGGACATACCTTCATGCTGTGTAATCAATTGCATGACACAATTAATTATGGAGAGTACTAAAACTCTTACTCACATGACTTCCAAACAACAACTAACATGATGGCTCACATTACACATCTTAAATACAAGAGACCGCTGTGGTCACTATTGTGGATGACAGGGAGACCAACATTACTAATATTTTCAAACACACTAGTTGTGCATCTTTCTTTCTTGGTGCTGAAGTGTGTGGTTGCAGTCGTGGTCTCTCTCGGATTTCGAGTGATAATACAAATAAATAATGATGTTTCTTTGATCTGATTGGCCACGAATATTTCTTAATGCAGTTCATATCTTCTGAAAGCCAACAACAACTAATATATATGGAATAGATTTCATGACGGTGCAACGATTCTATCGACAGGAGAAAACTGATTCTTTTGTTCAGGCTCGGCGTGTCTTTGCTATGCTCGATATTTCTCGGATGTACTAGGTACAACGCGACGTTTTATATAGCATTGCGCCGCGGAATTTTTCGATAGGCACGACTTTCTTCTGTTCGGCGGAAGCGTGGTTTCAGCGATGTTTACCCTTCACTATTTTTTCGTTGTATAAAAGTAGCTCACAGGTCCAGTGGCTGTTTGCACAAAAAGAGTGAGTCTAGCGATCTATCGCCATGAGCTTTCAAAAATGAACGAGAATGGCAAAAGAGAAAGATAAATATTCTCAGTTTCTGTTACGAGATATATAGTCGCATAATCAACGGGGATCACAAATTTTCTATGGAACAACATTACGACAATGTGCAAAAGAATTCTAACATCTGGTTAACGACGCAAGAGCAAAAAATTACAGCGATCTACAGACGGTATCCATTGATCTGTACCTGAAGAAACACTTAGTGCTATGTTTTAAGGCGAGGAACATGTGATGGAATCGGTGGGACTAGTAGTAAATTTCCTGATGTTACAAGAATTATTCCACTGTAAGATGCTACAGTTTGCGGTGGTATTGAACGAAGAGCATGGAGCGTTCAAAGTTCGTTGGTTAATGGAAGGGACATACCTGGAGCGATTTTTCGATTTAAAACCCACTGTTGTTGAGTTTATGGAGGAGAAATAAGAACTGAAACAGAATTAAAACATCTTTACTGGATTGCTCACTTTGCGTTTTAACTGATCTTTACTGTACACTGCCCACAGTAAGACACTGCGAGGTGAGAAGCATCTTATTTCTGATATGATGGGGATGCATAAAAAAAACGCATTGTTGAAAGGGGCAAATTCTGAGGGAAAACACTGAACATTTCCGTAAGCTCACTGGCATTAAACACAACGTGAAGTCTGAAAGAGTCACAGTGGCCTTCAGTGACTTACAGGGGTAGTTTTGTAAAAGTTTTGAGGACACTGTCAATCTTACTGTGCTTTCGAGCTGTTTGCAACACCATTTACCGTTTCAGCTGAAAGCGCCGCTGTGCAAGTGGATATGGAGCTCATTGATCTCACTGTAATTCCCATTTAGAAGAAAAAATATTTTACTCTCTAACAGTACATGAAATCCACATTGGCTTCCTGCAGAAGACTTTCTGCGTCTCCAAAATGAGGTTGCAAACGAGATCAAATATTTCGATCAACATTTTTGATGAAAGGCATTTTTCACTTACCAAACTAAATAAGTCACGATTTCGTGACTGAGTGCAAAAATTTGTGAAATTGTATGTCCCTCCGTATGCGACAGTTTGTACAAAATAAAAATTATATTGTGGCTTCGTCGTGCCATAAATAATTAAATAACACATAAAATTTGTTTTGTTTGTTATATATGTTGCTGAGAAATATGAAAAAAAGTTTTATGCACTGTGACAACACTGTCATTTAAATGTAGCATGTTCACAATTTTCGTATCTTCTCCATCATCAGTAGCAGGGCAAACTGTGTCCAGCGCCACTTTCTATATCAAATTGTTATCAATTTAAAAAGCACCGTCTTCAGGCCACAAGAGGCCCATTTGGACCATCCGACCGCCGTGTCATCCTCAGTTGAGGATGCGGATAGGAGGGGCGTGTGGTCAGCACACCACTCTCCCAGTCGTTATGATGGTTTTCTTTGACCGGAGCCGCTACTATTCGGTCGAGTAGCTTCTCAATTGGCATCACGAGGCTGAGTGCACCCCGAAAAATGGCAACAGCGCATGGCGGCTGAATGATCACCCATCCAAGTGCCTGCCACGCCCGACAGAGCTTAACTTCGGTGATCTCACGGGAACCGGTGTATCCACTACGGCAAGGCCGTTGCCGTCATCAATTTAATGATGCAAATTAATTAATTAAACTATTAATTGCCCCCACCACTTGATGACACCATGTGTTTCCCCAGCCAGCACGTGGCTCGCTTCGCCCACCCCACCACACCACAGTTACACAAGCCATCCCACACCACCACAAAATTCCCTCTCTGTCGCCTCTCTTCCTCTGGAAATGGCGGGAAATTACAACTTTAGCGGGAAATTAAAAATGTCGGGAAATTGAAATTTATTGGTGAGAATGTCAAATCTTGGGTGTTCACCTTGCCGTTCGGAGACAAACTGAGCTTGTGTACAACAATACGCTATTGACTCTTTCCACTCCCGTCTCCCCATTCCTCTTCTCCTCCTCCACTCGTGCGGGAGCTTCAGGCAGTGCTGAGCTGCTGGATAGCATGCATGTAAATCTTTATTTTGCACGCACTGCAGAATATTGTTTGTTTAACAATTTGTGTTGGGGACCGGCAGTTACCATTGATCGAGCAGTAGAGTGTAGCTTCGTTCGGTTTCGTCAATAACTGCTGGATGTGGAGAGGATGTTTTTGTTATTAGTCTAGCACGAGAGAGCTGCTCCAGCCAGTCTAGCCACTAGTCCTATATGGGAGGATGGATAGCAGTAATAGGACAGCAAGCTATCACTGAAGCACAAGAGGAGTAACCTCCTGCCGATGTACAAGTGAACAGATGGTGGGAGGAACATAAGGATGGGTAATAATATTAGAACATCGACCTACTGTTCCAGTGCATTTCTAACACCCTGCCCCTATGTAAGGGACTCCTATAGCAACATCATTTGGGAATGAAACACACTTATACCTATTTACGAGTCGGAAGTCACATCATAGTGAACAGAAACATGGGAAATATATTGTACGATATTTTTTGGAATGTAGTGCTCATCATCTTACGGCATCTCAAGATGAAAAACAAAACTGACCAGTCGTCTCCAGTCCAAGCCAACGCCATATACCGAATGTATTGTGTATCTGAAGAACTGGCTAGCCTAAAAACCACCACTCGCGATAGCCATAAGCCTCGACTTCTGCGAACCTTGCAGAACTAGCACTCCTGAAAGAAAGGATATCCTTTCTTTCAGGAGTGCTAGTTCTGCAAGGTTCGCAGGAGAGCTTCTGTAAAGTTTAGAAGGTAGGAGACGAGGTACTGGCAGAAGTACAGCTGTGAGTACCGGGCGTGAGTCGTGCTTCGGTAGCTCAGATGGTAGAGCACTTGCCCGCGAAAGGCGAAGGTCCCGAATTCGAGTTTCGGTCGGGCACACAGTTTTAATCTGCCAGGAAGTTCTATATTTAGGGTTCTTGGCGATCGCAGAATGTCGTTCGTTGAGGTAATACCAAAAATGGGGTACTGTCTTTTCGCCATTACCGAATAGGTAGTGAACAGCGTGGCCGCTGATCCACGCGACAGAGTTCGTTTTTGCTCTTGGGAAATAAATCTTATCGGAGAAAAGAAGTGATCGGGTAGTTACCCTGTCTGGAGTCGTGCGTGTGAAAAAAGCCAATATCTGACGCACCAAATACCAAACGTCCTTTGTCGACCCGCATTCGAAACGATGTTCATCCGTGTCAATCACTTGGCATGTGGCACACAAGGGTGAATCAGCGAGGTGGATGTGATGTAGGCGGGACTGGCACAACTGTTTCCCATTAACAGTTACGTACCATGCAGATTGCACGTCAGTATCAAGGGTGGTGGCATTCACTGCCTGCCACACAGCGCGCCACTTTGTAGTGGGATGTTTGCTTTCAATCACATTCGGCGTCCTGTTCATTTGCATGGCAGCATATATCGCCCTCGTCATCATCAATCGTGTGGGTAGTAGTGCGGTGCGGAAGTAGCTTAATTCAAGGAAGTATTGGCTAATGTAGAAGAAAGGTGCTGGGATGTCCGATATCATCACAGGGGGTGCGAGTGAGACTGGTCGTAAAGCCTCCAGTAAGAGACTTGTGAGGCACGTCGGACTTCGTCGCCACAGTTGCAGGTGACAGCTGACGAACAGGGCCTTCGCCCTGTTCGGAACATGACAGAGGCCTAAACCCCCTCTGCTCCTCGGGAGGGTTAGGGACTCGTAACGAATGTTAAATAGCATGCCCGTATTAACAAAGTATTCCAAAACCGCCAGGGTAGGTGGTATCGGGAGTATCTGTGCAAAATGGGGGATACATGACGCCAAATAGACGTTAGCATATCGTGTCGGTTGCAGGAGGTCTAGATGTCTAAGACGGTGGTCACTTATTCCTGCTCTCATCTGATTCAATAAACGCCTGTAGTTAAGGGCTGTTGAACGCTTCATGTCAGACGTGAAATCAATGCCAAGACAGCGGATTGTGTCACTGATTCGTAGGGGTGCGACGCTCTCGTCGGGTAGGCCTCTGCCTATAGACAGAGCGTGTGATTTGTGGAGATTGAGATGGCTCCCCAATGCCACGCCGTAAGTCGCCACCCACGCCAGTGCTGCACGAACATCGTCATTATTGCGAAGAAGGAGTACCAGATCATCCGCATAGGCAGTGCAACAAAAAGTGTGTCCACCAAGGGAAATCCCAGTCAGGCGTTGTCGGAGGCCGCACAGGAGTGGTTCCAAGACGAGGGCGTACAATATCGCCGAAAGAGGGCAGCCTTGTCGCACCAATCGCTGGATCTGTATCAGCGGGATGAGACGGCCATTATATAACACCTTTGACGTCGCGCCGCGTAGGAGACGCATCAATACATTAACTATGACGTCCGGATACCCCATGTGTCGCAGTACCTCCATCAAAAATGTGTGGTCGACTCTGTCAAAGGCCTGGCTAAAGTCGAGTGAGGCCAAAACTCCTGGCAGTTGGCGAGCTTTGGCTAGCGCGATCATATCTCTATATCGGCACAGTGCAGTGCGAATATTATGGTCACCACCTAACGATGCCTGGTCCTGCGACACAACAGATCGTACTGATCGCTTTAGGCGTGCCGCCAGAAGCCGGGTGAAAATCTTTAAGTCACTGTTGAGTAAGGTCAAGGGCCGATAGTCACTGATCCTGGATCCGCCTCGTGGTTTGTGTATGGGCACAATCAGTCCTTCCAGGAAAGCCCCAGTGATCTGCGTCGTGGGAGACATAAGATCGCGGCAAATATCAGTCCATGCTGGTGCCAGCAATTGTTGATATGTCCGGTAAAATTCCAGAGGAAGGCCATCAGGTCCCGGGGACTTATGAGCAGCCCCAGCCTGTATTGCTTCAATGTTTTCCTCTTCCGTTACATCTGCAGTCAAACCTGCTGCCGCTATCGGAGAGATCGTGCCATAAGTGAGTTGAGAGACTTCGGCGATCACCTCTAGGGGATGTCGATGTTCCGAGTACAGCCGAGTGTAGTGAGCGTGAAGGGCGTTTCCTATGTCACGCTGGGTATCAAGGCGTCGTCCGTCTTCCGTCGTGATAGCTTGGATCAGTGTCCTGCGTCGGTGCCGTCGTTCTGCAGTGACGTGGTACATGGACGGTTCCTCCTGGGCCACTCTGTCTTGAGTGCGCGCTCTGACGATCGCACCCTCAAGGTGGCAACGTGTTAATCAGATGATCTGTGCCTTGGCACGGTTCACCGTCACCTGCCGTGCAGGTGAGTACGGCAGTGTTGTACATTCCCTTAAGATGCTGTAGTAAAAGTCCATGGTATGTCTCTTCCATGCTGCAACATCTCGGCCGTAGCCTATCAAGGTCTTCCGGAGGGCTGGTTTGGTCCCGAGTAACCACCACGACAGTATAGACCGGTAGGTGCCACGCCGGCGGCTACAAGAGTCCCACGTATTCTCTATAAGGCAGCGGCATTCCTGAGAAGCTAGGTGGGCGACGTTCAACTTCCAAGGACCACGGCTGCGCCATACCTTCTGGCGGCCGAGGGTAATAGCGCAGATGTAGGCCTCGTGGTCAGAAGAAGCTGTGGTCCAAACTTCGGCAGCTCTTGTCCCCACAGCTATGGAGCGCGAGATGAAAATCCGGTTGATGCGGCTGGAGAAATGGCTGGTGTAGTGAGTAAATCCGGGCCGATCGCCACAAACATGTTCCCACGAGTCCACCAATTGAAGATTATTTATAATTGTCGTAAGGGAGAATGATGTGGTAACTGATCCTTAGGTGCTTGGCTACAGTTGAAGTCCCCTCCGATTATCAAGGCGTCCTGAAGGCGCATAAAGAGGGGCGTGATTGTATGAGCGAAAAAGGTGGATCGTTCGCGACGCCGACCAGATCCTGACGGTGCATAGATGTTAATAAGGTTGACTCCTTGGATAATAAGAGCCATGCCTCTGGCGTCAGGGAGATACTCGACGTCTTCTGCGGATATACCTTCGTGGAGGAGGATCGCTACACCACTGCCACCGGCAGACGCATGTGAGACCCAAGTCTTGTAGCCATAGGGTTCCTTGAAGTCTGCGATATACACCTCTAGAAGGAGCGCAATGTCGATGTCTGCTGCGTTGAGTACATCCTGTAGCATCGCTAGTTTATATTTGGCACGTATGTTGCTGGTGTTAATCGTCGCTAGGCGGTAAGTTTGGTCAGCCAGGTCGGCAACTGGGTTGTGTAGGAGGCCAGGTGTGGGCAGCAGGGGCGGCCCCACAGAGGCTGACGATACAGCCGTAGTCACTGTGGTTGGTTGGTGTTGGGTACAGGCGAGGGAGCATCTCTACCTTCGGCATCCTCCTGGTGCTGTGGCTCATCCTCGACATCATCCGCCCAAGAATCAGATGCAGAAATTGGTAACTGTTGATTAGTGCTGTCAGTAGAGCGCTTGCGCGCATGTTCAGTAGCAGAAGTGATGATGTCAGACCGAGGCTCAGAAATTGTATCCGCCGTAGCATCGTGATGGGAAGGGTGAGTTGTGGTGGTAGAGTCCTGAGTGTCGTCCGACGCCGGATGTTCGTCCGGGTCACACATCCGAAGCAGGCAATCATCGGATGGCGTATGGCGCCGTTTCTTGCGTTTTCGAGGGGACCGTTGTTTCCGGACATGTTGTTCTGTGTCAGAGGGCAGGCGACAATCATCTGATGCGGTCTCCATTGGTAGGAAGGCAGAAGTCGGGACAATTTCCGTTTCTACTTCCATCTTCTCTTTAGGCTCGTCTTGGTGGCACAACTGATCACCGTCTTGAGGCAAGTCTGCCGATGACGTCGTAAGGGGGGATATACTGTCCGCCACACTGTCATCGACCACTGACTGCAATATGGTGTTACGATCCCGGGCAGGAACAGCTGTTGCGGTTGCAGCCGCTGCATACGTGATGGGGAGTGAAGTAGGCGTCGCCGGGGATGGAACTTCACCAACCGGCGTCTGAGTCAGTCGGCGTTGAATGCAGGCCGATCGGACATGTCCTTCCTGGCCACAGCCGGCGCAAGTACGCGGTTGTCCGTCGTACATGACAATGGCTCTGCAGCCGCCAATTACTAAATAGGATAGCACATGGTTCGTCAGTTCAATCTTAATTTGTCGCACTCCATTTAAGACGGGGTACGTCTCAAACGTTTACCATTTTTCAGCCAAGTGGCTTAGCACGTTGCCGTACGGTTTGAAAGTTGTCATCACAACATCTGGCGGGACTTCGAATGGCAGCTCGAAGACCCTCAGAGTGCGAAGGCCTAATCCAGCGTGGTCGATCGTGACAGTTCCTATGTGACCATCAGAATGCTTAAATTTAAGACCATGAGCGTGTCGGCACACAACATCAGTGCACGCCTTTTCATTGATCAGTTTTGTGTAGACGACACTTTGTGTTATAGAAAAGTGGATCTCAATGATGTCTTGAGGTGCAATATGAAGTTCTTCCCGGCTGAAACGTTCAATGTCAAGTGCTCGAGGTCTTGCGTAGTCCTCCTGAAATGTGATCTTAATTGTGGACTTGCGATACGAGTGCGCCATGGCACTACCGAGACACGGACGCGTGACACTCGCCGCAGCGGAAGGTAAACAGTAAACACTCGCGCGCGCGGTGCGCTAACAGGGGGACACAGGCACGACGACCTTGCCCCACCGCTGCTAACAGCGGACTGAACCGCTCGGCCACATCGGCCGGCTCTGAAGTACTTTTCTAGTGTCTGAGGTCAGATAACATTTGTTTGAAACATACGTAAATCATTTGAACTAACAATTCTGAGGTAGTCTTCCAGTGTTTGGCATCCCTATCAAGAAGATTTCGGAAATAGAGATTCGATTGTGGAACATAAACATATTCCAGGGGCTACATGGTTCTGCACTTAAACACGCTATAATGAAAGAGGATGCATTCCAGAGACGGAGTGTCAAGGCGAAACGGCCGTGTTATCTCGCACGTGAGCAATACAACCTAACATCGAATACTGACTTTGTGGAAGAGGAAGGTTACCAGTGGCGGTGGTGAACTGCAATAAGACTGTTACATCTCCTCTGGCTACTGACCGTGGTGCTTATTTTCTCGTAAGATGTCGCTGTTGCTTCGTATGCATTTTCAGCTGCTGACGCTCATTTTACAGGACTGCTGTGAACATATCATATTTTCCTAACCCTAATTCGGCTTGAACTTCGTAAACAGTAGACGTCATACACCTCCGGAAACCTCGGAAATGTTTGTGTTACAGAGAATCGATGTCTTCTTTCGTGTGTAATGTAGTTTATTTTATCACCTTACAGTTTGTCCCCATAGTTTATCGGAGAGAAACGTGCATGGAGAATGTACATCATGTGCTGGAAATGTATAAATCTTACATTGGAAAACTGACAACGCTGCATTCCACATGTCTAATAGGTCGAAAAACAGCACAGCTCTAGCATTATAGCGTCTTTGAGTGCAGAATCATGTAGCCCCTGGGATATGCTTATGTTCCACGATCATATCCCTGTCTCCGATATCTTCTCGATAAAGACTCCAAACACTGGATGAATACCTCAAAATTATTAGCACAAGTTATTTACGTAAAATGTTTGAAACTCCTTTTCCAAGTCACTGGTAGATGTTTGTGAAATACTACAAATCCTGTGGGTACATTTCATTGCTAGTTGTTTCTTTTAAGGAATTAGCGTAGTATGGCGTGTAATTTCACATTTCGGACACCGCTGCATTCCATCTGTCTGTTTCGTTATCAGATGCATTTTCCATTGCTGACGATAATTTTATAGGACTTACGCGAACGTAGCATAATTTGCGAACCTTGATCGAATGTGAGCACTAGAAGCACCTCCGGGAACCTATATCATCCATGTATCACGGGGAATTTATGTTTTTCTTTGATTTAGAAGGAAGTAGTTTTATCATCTTAAAGTTTGTCACCGTATAGAGTGGGACAGAAAACTTGCAGGGTGGATGTATGTCAGATTTTGGACATATGTATCCAACATTGGAGTATTAACAGTGTTGCACTCCGCATGTTTAATATTTTGGAAACTACATGGTTTTAACATTATAGCTTGTTGAAGCGCAGAGCTTTGTATCGTTAGGAATGAGTCAGTTTATGTTCTACGTTGATTTGTTTCTTGCCAATACCTGCTTCGTACGGATCTCAGAAACTAGACCAATACTTCGGAACTGATAGCACGGTTGATTTACGTAAAATGCTTCAAAATCTGTTCGTCTGGAGCTGCATCATACTTAAACCCCAAGTTTCTTCTTAATCGTCTGTTATATCACCACAGCTCTCTCATATGTACTATGCTCCAATACCCGGTGCTAACTCATCGTCATGTACGCATCTGGAGAGATCTTGTGCACCTGGACAGGTGCTGTCAATAAGACTGGTAAGGAACAGTCTTTGCTGAACAGCACTTACGGGACCAGCTCGCTCTGTTCCTTCAATACGTGGAATGTAGCAGGTATAGTACCCTCCTACTTCTGGTCAATTGCAAATTAAATCGGCGAGAGTGTTGCAGGGAGAGTTGGTCAGATACAATGCAGGGAGATGTTTTAATCTCCACCTTTGTCCTATGAATGCAAGAATACTCTGTGACGCCCATCCACATAAGGAAAGATGGCCAACTGTAATTGCAAATTCTGCATTATTATCAAAGTTCTAGAAATATGCAGATAACCTAACTGCATCGGTAAAGGACGCTGTCTAGCATAGTTTCGTGTATATGTCCAGGAATTAACCATGAGTGGACGTATTTCACAGTCATCCATCTATAGTCGCAGTCTAGTATATGGACCCACAAAGTTGTGGAGGGGTGGTGTAGCGATGATAGAGAAATTGGGAAGCATGCTGCCGTGTCACTGGTTGACGTTTAAATTACGGAGAAACTGATACAATTGCTTAATTTGATCGCAGTATAACTATGGTGCTTATTACAGTACATCACGGCACATCTATGGTATCTTATGCATCCCATCCTTCCACTGGTGCGTTGTTGATTACCACATAATGACTGACGAACATCACTTGTTTGAGATGGAGAGTCTAGGCGGGAGTAACACATTCCGGCGATGGCCACCACTGAAACAGTCATCGCCCACATGACTGCCGTATTAGGAATCAGTGCTCTTGGTCTCCTTGAAATGGAACACTGTGAGGTCTGCTACCCCTTCGCTGTGGAAGATAAAATTAAATGTAGAGTTCATCACCTTCAAACAGCTGTTTGGAAACGCTACACAATACCTCAAACACCGAGATATCTGCTACCTCTTCACTGTTGAAGATGAGATTAAATGTAGAGGTCGTCACCTTCGGACAGCTGTTTGGAAACCTTCCATCATACCGCAAACTCTTCTAGTTTCCGTATGTTGCGATGACTTGCACATTTTTGTCAATAAGAAACACAGCCTCTGTTTCTTATTTCAAACCATCCTCTCTGTTGTGAGAGCAGTATAGTTTACGGTATGTGATGTCCAGCTTTCTGCGAGAGCTAATGTATGGGAACGTATTTATGTCTGTTCAGTCCCCGACACAGACCTCGAAGTCAAGGTAGGAAAATAAAATGTGAATTGTGTGGCTGTGTACACAGATATGGTCATACACTCCTTCTATGTGTTACACCAAAAAAAAGTATCAAATGATATGGTCTTCCTTTAGATCAGGTGACATAACTTTACACAGGTTCGTGGAAGCGAATTCGATCGTTGGTTGCCTGCTCCAGTGCACCAATATATACATTTGTAATTTTGGTAGATGTTAACACGCAGACATTGTTTCCCGGTGTATCGGAAGAGAGAGACGCGGTGAAATGCTATTGCGTTATGTACCAGATGACGTTAGCGATGTTCGTAGATTTACTGCGTTTGGATATTACAAACTAACGAGGAGAGAGAGAGAGAGAGAAAAAAAAAAAAAGAGAGAGAGGAAGGGAGAGAATATGTGACACTGTGCTGTCAACGAAGACTCAGACACCACCACATTGTCGTATTTCTGGCGTGGTAATCATAAGAACATGATAAAGGAGATTAGGGCATGTACAGAGTGATATTTGTAGACCATCTCGACCTGTCAGCCTTCTGACTAAAGGAACAGTGTTGTCGGAACGTGGGGGATTTCCAAAGAATTAGCAGGGATCTGAAAATTGACGGGGGACATCTCTTCCTCGTAGAAATCAGGTGGATTCCAATACTGTATATCGAATAGTGGAAGATTCGGCAGGTAAATGATACTCTGACGAAAGGGGAGTGAGAGGTGAGCTCTACACCATTTCTTCTAAGTATTGCGGTCAAACATATTACAACCTCTCACATACGTCTCGCAAAGTGACTGCAATGAGAACATTAGGGGCTAGTATGTTGGTTTCTACAAAGGGGCAATCTGCAGCAGACGTTCCATCTATCGTTCTTCTCGGTAAACAAGTACCAACATTCAATCGTGAGTTTTGTGTGCCTGTAAATGGATGAACTGACATCTTAAAAGGTAGGTACATCTGTATGCCTTCTTCTCAAGCCATCGTGCGGTATGTACCCTGTACCACTATTAGTCATTCCATTTCCTATACTACTCGCAAACAAAGATAGGGAAGAACATTACCTATATGCCTCCCTATGAGTGCTAATTTCTCGTATCTTATCTTCGTGGTACTTATGTAGGATGTACATTGTCAGCAGTAGAGTCCTTCTGAGGTCAGCTTCAAATGACGATTCTCAATAGTGTTCTTTGAAAAGAAGATCGTCTTCGCTCCAGGGACTCCTATTTGAGTTCTCGAAGCATCCATCCACTAATTTGGTGGGAGCCAGTAGGAACGCTTCTACAGGGCTGTATTCTCAGGTACTCCTAGCGTTGCAGACTCATACAAGTTTGTGACATGGAGGTCAGTAGACAGGTATTTTATTATAGCTCACTACGTCAGTTTTCAAGGATATTTCGAAAACATATCTCACAAAGTTTCGGTCTGTAGGAGGGACGAGGGTAAGTAAAGGGCGAGCACAAAGTTTTGCCCTGATTATAACAATTTATTACGGAATAACCGTTTCACGTAATAATTTACATTTGATGCCGTTACATAGGTTAGTGTTACTAGTTTTTTTTTTAGGTCACTTATAACACTTCCTTCTGCTACTATTATACTATAACCTCAAATCTGGAGGTAGTTCGTATAGTGAAATTATTTTTATTCAAGCAATTATAGTATAAAGAAGCAGAGCAGTGTTACCCTCTGAAAGGATTTTTGTTATGCTGACCGTGATTTACCTAACGGTGGTGGCTTATCGGAAGTGGAAGTCAGAATTACGTAAATATTTAAACACTAATAAACAATATTTTACCTATTTATACTGTTCAAAGTGTGGTGTCACTGCCAGACAGCACACTCGCTAGGTGGTAGCCTTTAAATCGGCCGCGGTCCGTTAGTATACGTCGGACCCACGTGTCGCCACTATCAGTGATTGCAGACCGAGCGCCGCCACACGGCAGGTCTAGTCTAGAGAGACTCCCTAGCACTCGCCCCAGTTGTACAGCCGACTTTGCTAGCGATGGTTCACTGACTACATACGCTCTCATTTGCAGAGACAACCGTTTAGCATAGCCTTCAGCTACGTCATTTTCTACGACCTAGCAAGGCGCTATATTCAGTTACTATAATCTGAACAGATAATATTGTGAATCATGTACTGTCAAGAGCGACGTTCATCATAAATGGATTAAAGTTAAGTATCAACTAGCTACGTCCACTTTCTGAATTCTAATTCCTTGTCATGTTCCAGACGTCACGTCAGTATAGTCCTTCCCTCCTCACGCCAGTCTGCGTGAGCTAAACGCGTGAATTTCGGCCTCCAATAGTAACACAGCACAAAGAATAAATAAAGCGGTCGCCAGCCTGATTGGGCAAGAGAATGATTGACATTCTTGTTCAAGAAAATAGGTATGAGTAACATTAATGGACAAACACAACCTATACTTTGCCACCTGAGAGTGCAATGAACTCTGTCACTAGCTGATGTTGACGTTAAAGAAAGTCCTAACAGTTATAGGAGAACAAGGCTATTTGCATAAGGACAACAGAAAATTACATACACTTCTGCCTTCAAAGCTTGGTCAGACTGAGTGGTTTCAATAATATTAGTATTGCAGTGCACTTTAGAATCATAAATTGGACATAGGTTCAATATTACTCTTTCAAACATATTCCTATCTGACATGAAATATGGATATGGTTCACAGCGAAATTAATTATGCATAGATTAAGTCTCTCACTACTAAACACCTTTCTATTTAGAATGAAAGATAAATGGAGTTCACTAACAAATTACTTCTCACTGTCTTTCGAATAAAGAAATTGCTGTTTTCATAGATAGTGGTCTTTCTATTAATCGTCATCTAGCATGAGCACAATAGACAAACTGTGGCTCCTGTTACACCATTAATATGCACTTTTAATACACAAGAGGAACCCAATATTGTACAGAATTTGACTTGAATAGCAAGAGTAATTGAAATTTTCTATAATTAATTTTGTGCGTTTTAACTACTTTCAAGGTGGGGGCCCTTAATCTTGACCACTGTAGCAGAGCAAACTAAACACACTTTCAATACACAAAAGAAAGAAGCCCTTAGCAAGCATGAACATATAACTCTCAACAGTTGCAGTTCTGAACTTTTACTGCAGTGAAACACAAAATTTGAGATATTTGTAAGATCTTTTCAACAGACAGTATTAATTTTTGCCACACTCTATTGCCTTATTTTTAATATGCTTTCAATAAAGGGCACTCGGTAAGCACTTTAGCGTGGGAGGGACCCAAAGTGGATATGTGACTGAGGATAAATCACAGTAGGTACAAGGGTCCAGTTAAAATTGGCTCTGAGCACTATGGGACTTAACATCTGGGGTCATCAGTCCCCTAGAACTTAGAACTACTTAAACCTAACTAACCTAAGGACATCACACACATCCATGCCCGAGGCAGGATTCGAACCTGCGACCGTAGCGGTCGCGCGGTACCAGACTGAAGCGCCTAGAACCGCACGGCCACCACAGCCGGCAGAGTTCAGTTAAAATTTACCTTATATTTGAGTACACTAAACTATCCAATGAGCTGATCCTTCACCATACATTTCTACTATTCCTTGGTTCCTTTTCAGTGATTGCGCAATGTGGTGGTGATTGCATGTTGGTAGGTGGATTTGCCGGTAGAATTGCTGGACTCTGTCATTTCTTGGTGGCGACGATAGATATCAATTCCAGAATAGTTCCAGCTCTTTACCCATCCATCCGAGGCATTGGAAAACGGCACAGAAAACCTCTCTCGGCACAATCACAATATACAACTTTTACATGAGCAGTTGACAGTTTGGTAGCTCGTCCCCGACTGACTCTCAATTCCACCTTTTCTACCTAGGCCAACCACAATTTGCGCGCGCTACGAAGTTCCGTTCCCGAGGGGAACCACAACACCTTTTACATATGAAATAACTAAGAACCCTATGTGAAGGTCAGCAGTTTACATAACAGCAAACAAACATTTTAAATAAAACAGTACATTTGCACATATTGACATTTCTACAAAAAATTATTTAAATAAAATTACAATTATACACAATAAGTTTTGCTCCCCCCAAATGAGACCAAAGAATTTAAATGATAGATACACTACATTTCACAGAACCAAACCATGACATCAAAGTTTTTACAAAGGAAAGAGCGAACACTTTTGTGCTATTAATGCAATCAGACAATATTTACAATATCTTAATGATAGGAGGTAGACCAGACAAAACAGAAAAAATTAAGTCAGTAGACCTATGGAGCTCTGGTGTTACACACTTACCTCAGTAAACCTCAACGTGTGCTTCCTTGGTAGCTCGGAGAATGTCGAGGCGGTACTCCAGTTCCCGCCAGGTGCTTCATAACATGTGTTCTGTCACAGTATCCATAGCAGCTTTTACCCTAGCCTTCAGTTAGTCGACGTCAGCAACTGGTGTGACGAAGACTCTTTCCTTGATATAGCCCCAGAAAAAAAAGTCAAGGGGCGTAATGTCTGGAGAGGGGAGTAATGTCCGGATCGGTGGATTGGAAGGAACGCTCCAACACCCTGGCCACCCCGCTCTCCAGACATTACGCCCCTTGACTTTCTTTTCTGGGGCTATATCGAGGACAGAGTCTTCGTCACACCAGTTGCTGACGTCGACGAACTGAAGGCTAGGATATAAGCTGCTGTGGGTACTGTGACAGAACACATGTTACGAAACACCTGACGGTAGCTGGAATACTGCCTCGACATTCTCCGAGCTACCAAGGAAGCACACGTTGAGGCTTACTAAAGTGCGCGTCATTTACGACTGCGGCCGAGTTTAGGTTCGTTCTGCGCATCTGACGTCACAAAACAGTCAGCCAATGAACAGAGAACGACGTTGCCAGTGCAGAGCATGGACGAGTGTCTTCAGTTTTAGAAATGTTCAGTCATAAATAAAGTAATTGAACAAAAGCAATGTCTTGATAGCAGACTTTCTTTTATAGAAAGCTTGGAAAAAGCATTCTTTATTCCAATTGCTTCATATTCTATTAATTAATTAAACCAAATAAGCAATAAGCCTCCTAATTCAGGCGATAGCAAGGAAAGGTGTTTGTATCATTCTCACGAACCGCTTTTTCGCAATAAAGAACAGCGGTAATTGTTTATTTCCTATTGTACTTCGACGAAGCGTAAGTAATTCGTAGTCGTACCAACAGTGGTTGTCGGTATGTTGCGTGATATTTTAAAGGCCTCTGCTGGGCGATGTATTGAGTGATTAGTTACGTTAGCGTAATGGTTAAACAGTATGGCTGCTAAGTGAAAAGTTCTGAGTTCAAATCTTGTTCAGTGCTAAATACTTTCTTTATTTAAAAACAATATCGAAGTGTCTAACTTCATGAATTTTATTCGTTTGAATGTATTTTTTTGAAATTTCTAGTGGCAACTACAATCGACCATACGGAAAGTATACGCTATGGACTTTTACCTCTGCAAATTCTTAAAAATTTCGTGCAATGGTTTACTGCATCTAATGTTGCACAATAACTGCGTTGAACATCGAAACAAAATTAAGTCATTTATGGAGTGAAGGTATCAATCAAGAAGATGTGTAAAAATCAAATTTTTAGGCCAAATAGTTTTGTGAAATCGAATGATAGTGTGTCAAAGCAGTCGAAACACGATGTGTCTGCACAGGCGAGCAGTGCAGTGATAACAAAATCGTGCACAGTGCGGAATGCGGGGAGCACGTCTCTGTAGCAGCGAAAGGGTTCATGCGGCCATGTTGGCTTTACTTCATAAACTGCGCGCTCCCCCCTAAACGTAAGTTTGCGAACTATACTATGGCGCTGCTTCTCTTGGCGTGTATAACTGGCAACGCAGTAATTTCCCGCGTCTGGGCGGGCATGCGCGAACCGCCAAGATAAGAGAATTGAACTATAACGTAAGTTGTCTTGTAAAAAAAACTGGTAACATTAACCTATGTAACGGCATCAAATGTACGTTATTATGTCAGGCGGTTATTGTGTTACAAATTTTTATAATCAGGGCTCGTCCTTCTGGGGGCGATAGGACAATTTTTGCAAGTATGAAATCATTCACAGCTTTCTGGCATGGCGGGAGCAGTACAGCCCTGATGCCCGGTCGGAGGTGGTGGCAGATGTTCACATGAAGTTCAGTGGCGGAGGCATCATTGAGAAGAGAGTGAAACATCTTACGGCCCCCCCCCCCCCATAGGCCGACAGGTCTCAGAAGGATTTGTTTCGGAGCAGTATACCAGAATTCAATGTAACTTACTTCCACCTGCATGACAAGGCAACCGAGAGACAGCGTTGGATGTCTTCAGCTAATTGACGACGGTAACCTCCCATTTTGGTAGCAGAGGAAGTGACTTTCTACCTTATAGAAAGCCTCCAGAGACGTCACAGATTCACTTGTAACAGTTACCTGGCAAGTGTAATGCAACTGCAGGAAAAAAATTACTCACCATACAAGGAGACTCTTATGATCAAACTGATATCAATGACGTGCCGTCGGGTGGATGGAACCGAAGGAAAGGGTACAAGTTTGGGCGGTAATAAGATATTTTGTCGTTCAGCGAGGTCTTTTGACTTAATTTCAGCCTCCCACCTACACAGGTAGAGATGACCACCGTATTAAAATAAGATATACTACCTAATTTATAAAGTGATACATAGTATAAATCTGATATTTACAACTTCTCTGAGTGTTGCCCTGAGAGACTTCGCATGCGATGAAGCATTTGTTTACTTTAAGAGAGTTTGAATCTATGGAGGCGTACTGTAACAGAGGTAGAGCATGTTCTTAGCACTCCGCCACGAGACAAAAATTAGTTTAATATTCCATTCCTGTGAAGCAGGATGAGGCAGATATTAAGTTGACAAGAACGGATTCTTCTCCCTGATGCGCGAATACTTAGAGGAAGTACAGCCTATGACATAGTGTTGTACAGCATTTTCACAGCAAGTAACGATACTGTAGCTATATGAAATCGAGTATATGATCATTTCTTCTCTCTTCGATAATACCTCGTATAAAAGGGAGGAATCTATATTTAGCATGAGAAATTCCAGGTGCATTGACGAAACAACCTCCTCGTTTAAGATTTTTTTAAATTCAGCATCTATGTCAGGGGTGGAAGTTTATTTAGTCAACGTCGCGCCGAATTGTGCGTCGGTCAGCGTCAGGAGTGGTCACGAGAGCTCCGGGCGACTGGAAGTCGAGGATAATGGCCATCGTAAGTGGCGCTTTCTCGGTTGGCGACCTCTTCAGGTACAATACACTCAGCACGTCGCATTGGCTTAAAGTGGAGACAACTGGTCAGTTTCCTTCTTTTCATCTTGAGATGCCGTGTTCAGGTAAGATAATGAGCACTACATTCATAAAAAATGTCGTACAATATAGCTCCCTTCTTTCCGTTGGCTATGACGCGACTGTCGACTCGTAAATAGGTATAAGTATGTTTCGTTCCCTAATGATGCAGCTGAAAGATCCTGTATATAGGGGCAAGATGTTAGAGGCGCATTAGGACAATGGCTCGCTACTCTAATATTAATACCCATCCTTACATTTCTCCCAAAATTTGTTCACTGGTCCATCAGCAGGAGGATAGTACAGTGATAGCTTGCTGTCTTTTCATTACCCATCCTTCCCATAACTGGCGGGAGCAACTCTCTATTGCTAGACTAATAGCGAAAACGTCCTCTCCACATCCATCAGTTATTGATGAAACTGAATGGAGCTACTGTCTAGATCTCAATCAATGGCTACTACCCCTGCCCAACAGCACTGCCTGAAGAACACTCGCAAATGTGGTAGGAGAAGGGGATTGGAACAGGGTAGTGGGGAGAGCCAATAGTTCCCTCTGCCAGTGGTGTTGTTAACTAGGTCAGTTGGTCTCTGAACATCAAGGAAAACTCACAAAATTAGACAGTCCCACCAACAAATTTCAATTTCCTTCCATTTTTTTTAATTTCCTATCAAAATTTCGATTTGCCACCTTTCCCAGAGGAGTTTAGAAGGGTGGGGAGGAGAAGAGTGGTTAGGTTAGAGGAGGGTTGGGTTGGGTTGGGGTTGGGTTGGGGTGGGGTAGGGGAAGGGGAGGGGAGGGGAGAGGAGTAGAGGGTAGACTAGGGGAGTGGAGGGGAGAGCATTGGTGGTGAGGGGAGGACGGGGTTGGGGATGGTTTTGGAGAGGAGTGTAAGAGAGGGGTGTGGAGGGGAGGGTTGGGTATGGGTCTTGGCTGGGATGGGGGGAAGTGCAGGGCTGGGGTGATGGGGGAAGGGAGCCACTTGCTGGCTGAGGAAAACCCATGACATCATCAGGTGGTGCAGGTGATTAATTGATCAATTAATTAATTTGTGTAATTAATTTGATATGCATTTGATATCAAAACTGGTGCAAAAAATATACTGCCTGCTACTGTCATCACACTCAGTGTGGTGTAGCAGTGGGGGAAGTGTGCAGTCAGACAAGTGAACTATGGCATGTGAGAAAGAGCCCTGCTTGTGTGCGGAATTCTTGACCATTCCTGGTTTAAGGGGTTGCACAGCCCAATGACAGCAGAGCAAAGTGAGGAATATTTTGGTCTTATTCCATGGGCAAAATCCTATCAGCGTGTAGATGAGATTTGCCACACGTCTTCGACAGCTACCATTTACCAAACAAATTTCTTGGCGTGCGGAGGGAACTTCTTGAATGTGTAACTTGATCTGATGACTACTTTGTATCAAAGCAACTATTAGTCTCGTTTTATGTCTAACGTTTGTGTTCTTCAGAAGTGAGTTAGATCTGCATATACGAGGGTGTGCTGTAAAGTAGCGTCTCCGATTTTTTATGTGAAACTCTTATAGCTTTGTAAATTAAACAAATGTTTTTAACTTGCTGCATCTTGATTCGTCATGTCTACATATGTAAAGACCTCTGACGACAGAGGGCTCCGAGTTACAGCGTGTAACACGGGGTTGTGTAACGTAACTATGTGGGTGCGGGAGAAACAGCATGCTGTAATCGAATTCGAATTCAAAGAGTTTGTCCACACATGAAGCACTCTCTCCTTCAGCATGTCAATGACAGACCACACACAGGACCTGTTACATATGCAACTATCCGATGCTTTGGGTCCACTGTCATCGATCATCGTCCATACAGTTACGACATGGCTCCATCCCAATTTCTTTGTTTCCAAAACTTAAAGAACACCTTCGAGGACTTCACTTTGATAACGATGAAGTAGTGCAAGCAGAGGTGAGGTTGTGGCTCCGTCAACAAAGTCAAATATTCTACAGTGCTGGTGTAAACAAACTGGTCTGCTGTTGGAATAAATGTGTTCGTCGTCACTGGTGACTATCTTGAGAAGTAAATATGTACACATGAAAAATAAATATATGGATTGTTGATAACGTTTGTTTTATTTAAAAAGCTTTAAAAAGTTTCAAATAAACATTTAGGCACAGTACTTTTTAGTATGCCCTAGTACTTTACTCAGTAACAAAGTTTGTGGGCCTTTACTCAGAACTGATATAATACAGGGTGATTCAAGAAGAATACCACAACTCTAAAAATGTGTATTTAATGAAAGAAACATAATATAACCTTCTGTTATACATCATTACAAAGAGTATTTAAAAAGTTTTTTTTCACTCAAAACAAGTTCAGAGATGTTCAATATGGCCCCCTCCAGACACACGAGCAATATCAACCCGATACTCCAACTCGTTCCATACTCTCTGTAGCATATCAGGCGTAACAGTTTGGATAGCTGCCGTTATTTCTCGTTTCAAATCATCAATGGTGGCTGGGAGAGGTGCCCGAAACACCATATCCTTAACATACCCTCATAAGAAAAAATCGCAGGGGGTAAGATCAGGGCTTCTTGGAGGCCAGTGATGACGTGCTCTGTCACGGGCTGCCTGGCGGCCGATCCATCGCCTCGGGTAGTTGACGTTCAGGTAGTTACGGACAGATAAGTGCCAATGTGGTGGTGCTCCATCCTGCTGAAATATGAATTGTTGTGCTTCTTGTTCGAGCTGAGGGAACAGCCAATTCTCTAACATCTCCAGATACTGTAGTCCAGTTACAGTAGCACCTTCGAAGAAAAAGGGACCAAAAACTTTATTGGCTGAAATGGCGAACAAATGTACAACTAAATGAAACTTTATAGCTCCCTTAATTCGCCGACAGATAGAGCTTAGCTCTGCCTTTTGTCGTTGCAGAGTTTTAAATTCCTAAAGTTGTGGTATACTTTTTGAATCACCCTGTATTTTATTTGTGCTCGACACTGCGGACACTATGGCTGCGCAAATGAATAATTTAGTGCCTTATAATTTCGGTGGTCATTTAAAATTAAGAAATGTATTGAATTTGGGAGACATAGTAGCAATAGCCTCCAACTGTAGGCTATGATTAATAAATGTCTAGCATCGTGTCAAAGTCCGCCTGGTTAGCTGGGTGGTAACGTGCTCGCCTCCCATGCAAGCGGGGCCAGGTCCGATTCCTGGCTGCCGGCCGCGGTGACCGAGCGGTTCTAGACACTTCAGTCCGAAACCGCGTGACTGCTACGGTCGCAGGTTCGAATCCTGCCTCGGGCATGGATGTGTGTGATGTCCTTAGGTTAGTTAGGTTCTAGTAGCTCTAAATTCTAGGGGACTGATGACCTCACATGTTAATTCCCATAGTGTTCCGAGCCATTTGGACCATTTTGATTCCTGGGTGAGTTGGAGATTTTCTCAGCTCGGGAAATGGTTGTTGCGTTGTCCTCATCATCATTTCATCCTCGTCACCGGCGCGCAAGTCGCCCAATGTGGCGTCGACTGAAATAAGACTTGCACTTGGCGGCCGAAATTCCCCGAATGGGGCCTCCCGGCAAACGATGCCATACGATCATTTCCATTTTTCATCGCGTCACATGGTGAAGGAGAGCCCTGCAAGCCTAATACAACTAGAGCACATTAAGGGCCCCAAAGTTTCCCCATTTCCTACAGTCTGCAATATTTCTGCCTTTAACACCCATCATACACTCCTGGAAATTGAAATAAGAACACCGTGAAATCATTGTCCCAGGAAGGGGAAACTTTATTGACACATTCCTGGGGTCAGATAAATCACATGATCACACTGACAGAACCACAGGCACATAGACACAGGCAACAGAGCATGCACAATGTCAGCACTAGTACAGTGTATATCCACCTTTCGCAGCAATGCAGGCTGCTATTCTCCCATGGAGACGATCGTAGAGATGCTGGATGTAGTCCTGTGGAACGGCTTGCCATATCATTTCCACCTGGCGCCTCAGTTGGACCAGCGTTCGTGCTGGACGTGCAGACCACGTGAGACGACGCTTCATCCAGTCCCAAACATGCTCAATTGGGGACAGATCCGGAGATCTTGCTGGCCAGGGTAGTTGACTTACACCTTCTAGAGCACGTTGGGTGGCACGGGATACATGCGGACGTGCATTGTCCTGTTGGAACAGCAAGTTCCCTTGCCGGTCTAGGAATGGTAGAACGATGGGTTCGATGACGGTTTGGCTGTACCGTGCACTATTCAGTGTCCGCTCGACGATCACCAGTGGTGTACGGCCAGTGTAGGAGATCGCTCCCCACACCATGATGCCGGGTGTTGGCCCTGTGTGCCTCGGTCGTATGCAGTCCTGATTGTGGCGCTCACCTGCACGGCGCCAAACACGCATACGACCATCATTGGCACCAAGGCAGAAACGACTCTCATCGATGAAGACGACACGTCTCCATTCGTCCCTCCATTCACGCCTGTCGCGACACCACTGGAGGCGGGCTGCACGATGTTGGGGCGTTAGCGGAAGACGGCCTAACGGTGTGCGGGACCGTAGCCCAGCTTCATGGAGACGGTTGCGAATGGTCCTCGCTGATACCCCAGGAGCAACAGCGTCCCTAATTTGCTGGGAAGTGGCGGTGCGGTCCCCTACGGCACTGCGTAGGATCCTACGGTCTTGGCGTGCATCCGTGCGTCGCTGCGGTCCGGTCCCAGGTCGACGGGCACGTGCACCTTCCGCCGACCACTGGCGACAACATCGATGTAGTGTGGAGACCTCACGCCCCACATGTTGAGCAATTCGGCGGTACGTCCACCCGGCCTCCCGCAGGCCCACTATACGCCCTCGCTCAAAGTCCGTCAACTGCACATACGGTTCACGTCCACGCTGTCGCGGCATGCTACCAGTGTTAAAGACTGCGATGGAGCTCCGTATGCCACGGCAAACTGGCTGACACTGACGGCGGTGGTGCACAAATGCTGCGCAGCTAGCGCCATTCGACGGCCAACACCGCGGTTCCTGGTGTGTCCGCTGTGCCGTGCGTGTGATCATTGCTTGTACAGCCCTCTCGCAGTGTCCGGAGCAAGTATGGTGGGTCTGACACACCGGTGTCAATGTGTTCTTTTTTCCATTTCCAGGAGTGTATTTCAGTTCTATAAAGAAATTTTAAGTCTAGAAGAGTCAAAAGAATAAATAAGTGTGTGATCAGTTACCGGTGCTTAGAGAGAGAACTTATAAAATTATTAATGACGTGTGAATTATTAATTAAACGGCGAATAAAGATCGTAGTTCGCAGTTTCTCTTGTTTTTCTAGAATATATACAGATGGCATCCAAAAAAAGTGAAAGGATCAGTCATTTAAGTAGTATCAATTGCTCGCTAACATATCGTTAGGGCCTCAGCCAACGGATTTACGACCTACATACTGTATCTTGAACATGGGACATCTACAGAAGACTACTGGTTGGTGAACTTTATTACAAACCCCAAGCATTTTACTCCAAACAGTGAAAGCGGCTAGGCATCTCGCGTGTACTTCACGTAATATGTGGTAACCTAAAGGAAGTAGACATAAAAAATATTTCTCAAAGTGAAATTCTTTTACGCCGTAAATTTCACCTCATCAACAGTCCGCCCCATCGAAACGTAGCACATAGTGAGGATGGCGTTCTTTTACAGAAGTTTCACCGTAAACACTAGACTAGCAGTTTCTGTCAGGATTCCCGATTCCTATGGCACACAGTATTCTGCTGCCGCGCCCAACAGCGGTGCTTGAGCGTTCTCAGAATTAACGGTATTACAGAAAAGGTAGCAGTCAGCGCTCCATTGGTCTGGAATGCAGAGAACGTCAAACACATACTTGGGAAAGGTATGGCATCATTTTGCCGTGCATCTGTTAAATGCTTAACCAGTCGTAATATTTAAACTACAAAAGAAGCCGCCCTCTAGTTTGAAACACATCTCAAACCATTGTCTGGCATTTCCTCCATTCCACCCGCTTCTCGAAACTGTTTAGTCCACCTCTATTCCGCCCAAGGTGGAATATTTCATGTCCCAGTAATTGACACACCATATAGTTTGCCTAACTGACACGGCGTCTTCCCACTCGGATGAGTCACTATTAAATTTCGAAAACAAAGTTTACCTAAGGGATTATCCGAGTGAGACGGAAAACGGGAGATGTGATGTACATCTACATACACAGACAAACAAATGATTACAGATTCAGAGAAACTGAATGATTTATTCAAGATAAAGAGCTTCAAAAATAGTTAAGAACGCGTTAGCACATCTTTGGCTCTTATGCAGTTATTCGGCTTGGCATTGTTTGACAGTGTTGTTGGATGTCTTCTTGAGGAATATTGTGCCAAATTTTGTCCAGTCGGCGTGTTACATAGTCAAAATCCCAAGCTAATTGGAGGGCCCTGCTCCCAATGCTCGCAACTCTCCCATTTGGGGAGATATTCCGGCGATCTTGCTGGCCAAGACAGGGTTTTGCAAGTACGAAAAAAAAAAAAATAGTAGAAACCTCGCCGTGAGTGGGTGATTATTATCTTGCTGAAACGTAAGCCTATGATGGCTTACCATGTAGATCAACAAAACAGGAAGTATAATATCGTCGACATACAGCTGTGCTCTAAGGGTGCCGCAAATGACCACGAAAAGGCTTTTGCTATGAGAATAAGTGGCACCCCAGACCATCATTCCTGGTTGTCAGGCCGTATGGCAGCGCGACAGTCTGGTTGGTATCCCATCACTGTCCAGGTAGCACGCCCGGTTAGCCGTGCGGTCTAACGCACGGCTTTCCGGGCGGGAAGGCGCGCGCCTGGTCCCCGGCACAAATCCAAACGGCGGACTTGGGTCGAGGTCCGGTGAACGGGCCAGTCTGTGGATGGTTTTTAGGCGGTTTTCCATCTGCCACGGCGAATGCTGGCTGGTTCCCCTTATTCCGCCTAAGATACACTATGTCAACGATTGCTGCGCAAACAAGTTCTCCACGTACGCGTACACGATCATTACTCTCTGACGCAAACATAGGGGTTACACTCGTCTGGTGTGAGGCGTTCCCTGGGGAGGTCCACCGGGGGCTGAACCGCACAATAATACTGGGTTCGGTGTGGGGCGGCGGAGGGGTTGTGGACTGCGGTAGTCGTCGTGGGGTTATGGACCACTGCGGCTGCGGCAGGGACGGAGCCTGTCCGTCGTTTCTAGGTCCCCAGTTAACATACAATACAATACTGTCCAGGTCATCTCCAAACACATCTTCGCTGGTCATTGTGGCTCTGTTCGAAGCGGGAGCCATCACTGAAGAAAATTCCACCCAAGCTGTCATCTGCAACACTCTTGTAGCACAGCGTTACGTCGACGATATTCTACACCCCGTTTTGTTGCCCTCCACGGCAAGAATCCCTGGGCTTACATTTCAGCAAGATAATGGCCGCCCACACATAGCGAGGATTTCTACTTCTTGTATTCGTGCTTACCAAGCCCTACCTTGTCCAACACGTTCGCTGGATCTCTCTCCAATTGAGAACGTTTAGAACATTACGGGCAGCGCCCTCCCACCTGCTCGGACCTTTGACGACCTAAGGAGCCAGTTGAACAGAATTCGGCACGATATTCCTCAGGAGGACATCCAACAACTCTATTGATTAATGCCAAGTTACTATAAGGGCCAGAGGTGTACCAACGCGTATATTAAAATATATAAAGGGACAATAACAGATGATTATGTAAAAAATACATAGGTGGACGATATTTATGATATTTACATGAAAAACAAGTAACAGTAAACAAGGATATTTTTAAATTCACACAGATGGAAAATGCTGATGGTCTTTAAAACTCATGTGACGATTTTGTGTAACAGTGAAAATACAGTCACCGATGAATATGAATGATGCCGCATGGTCATTATGATGCTGGGTGACACACACACAAATTGTCATGTTGAAGGTGCGATAATGAATGTGACAATGGGGCCTTCTAGAACCGCAGGTAGCGCCTAGAAGTCAGCAAGGTTGATGAAGGGGGAGGGTGGAAATGGTTGGAACACTATTGTACACAGTATTATCTATACGTTATATATGTTGCTCGAGTAGGGTCTGGCTGGTAGCTGATACGTATTGCTCTTCAACATTTGAAAAATACTGTTAAAATACCTCAAACAAATTGGTAACAATGAAAACGACTATCCTGGTAAAATTTTCTAGTTAAGATGAGTGAGTGATACGTTAAAAAAATGTGGGATTATTATTTGGAACTGACTTGACGTGAGACAAAGGATACAGGATTTCAGCTATGCAGTCAGAGATTGTGTTGAAGACTAAATGTAGAACGACAGCGATACGCTACGTTATAACTGATTCCTGGAATTTTTCACGCTATGGTTAGGGAAGGTAGTTAAAATTATCTTGAGAAAAGATATTAAATGTATATAGATCCAAGCAGTTTTGGACATAGTGGTAGACGCGGGGCATCACATTGGGTTCTGTATGACAGATGATATAGTGAAACACTGGGATTCAATTTAGCAGTACACGTAGGATTGTTGGAGGTTTTACGGGATATTTAAAAAGTATATCAGGTAATAGAGGATAAGTGTTGACGAGGGTAACTTGATAAGGAAAGTAAGGTCGAGTGCACTGCGTTCAACATTCTAGATGGAGTGGAAGAGCGTGAGAGGGGCAGCGCTGAAACAGAGAAGACACTGAAAAGGCAGAAACACTAAACATCTTCTCCAAAACAGTTTCACGGAGGAAGCTGACACTGTAGTTCCTCCTTTAAATCTTGGCACTGACGGCAAAATTACAGATATCGAAATAAGTGACCAAGGGATAGAAAAGCAGCTGAAATAGCTCAACAGAGAAAAGGCCACTGGACCTGACGGGATACCAGTTCGATTCTACACAGAGCATGCGAAATCGTTTGCCCCTCTTGTAGCAGCAGTGTACCATAGGTCTCTTGAGGGCGAATCATTCCTAGTAATTGGAAGAAAGCACAGCTCATTCCGGTTTTCCAGAAGGATCGACGACAGACGCACAAAACTATATGCGTGGATCTCTGACGTCGGTATATTGTAGAATTTTCGACCATATTTTATGCTCGCATATTATATTTATGGCGACGAAAATCTGCTCTGTAGAAAGCAACGCGTGTTCTGAAAACGACGATCTTGTGAAACCCAGCTCTGTCTGTTCTTCCACGAGACACAGAAAACTGTGGATATAGGCGCTCTTGATTTTCGAAAGGCTTTTGATACAGTTCCGCGCTGCTGCCTAATGAACAAAATAGAAGCGCACGGAATATCAGAATAATTGCTCAGTACCAAAACTAAAAATCGGTACATTTGATACAGTAGTTAAATGTTATAGTAAATGGTAAGATTACCGGTAGTATAGGCAGCAGTCATCAGGAAAAAAAACCATAAATGAATGTGTAAGAGAAAAACTATGAGCAGACGACTTCTCTTCGTTTGTTTGGTTGGTTCTTTTGAACATAATTAGAAAATTTGGAAATTTATGGTAAGTTCCTATGGGACCAAACTGCTGAAGTCAGCGGTCCGTAGGCTTACACACTACTTAATCTAACTTGAACTAATTTACGCTAAGGACAACACACACACCCACGCCCGAGGGAGGACTCGAACCGCGCGAACCGTGGCAAGACGCCCAAGACCACGCGGCTACCCCGCGCGCCACGTAATTAGAAATGGAAATCATTCAGCGTTAGTCCATTGCGTATTTTATATCCTTACCAAATACAAATTGCATTTTATATGTAATAAAAATTAGTTGATCGCATAACTTCTGCACTTCCCTTAAACCAAAGAATTACTTTTGATGCAAATAGAATTTACATGCACAAACATAAAAAAATCTACATAATTGTTGTTATATTTCGTACTCAAAGAACGTTCTTCATCATGATCAAGTGCAGGAGTTTCCTGTTATTACTAATAAGTGTGAAGATTTTTTGTGTATAACAGAACCATGTTTTATATAAGCTCGGCGACCTATTGAAGCTTTGTTTTATATGTTTTTGTTTTACAGTTTGGTTGAGAATACACTTTTTGAGGAAATTGCGTTTTCTAGCGCCATATGATAAATCTGTATTTTTTTCTACCAAATCACTCTGTTTCACGTTAAAAATCAACAATTTTCGAAAGATAAAACGAATTAAATACTGAAAATGTCAATTTTGCTGCAAATACTGTTGATTTTTAAGAAACAGACAGGAGGATAACTATGGATAATAAAAATGTTCTGTGGGTTATACAGCCTTTTATATATCCTCACTCAGTTTGTAGACGGTTCAGTGCTTCCGGTTACTACGGGAATGTAGTAAGACACTGACGGCATGCATAAATAAAGCGATCGAAACAAGGTAATGCAAGATAGGTATGATACATATCTAACATAGAGGTAACGCGGTTTCGAACTTAACTGACCAAAGCCACTAGGGAAGCTACCGTAGTGTACGCTTATTTGTGACAGTATGCGGTAGCCTACGGTAGTTTTACATCTCTGGCTCTAGAACACAGCATGTCATTCAGAACAGAGAGAAGTTTTCAGGCGTAAAAGTAAATTCAGGTGCGCCCCAGGTGAGTGTTACAGGATCATTACTTTTCATAATATATAAATGACCTAGTAAATAGCGTTGGAAGTTCCATGAAGCTTTTCGAAGATGGTGGTGTTGTATACAGAGAAGTTGTGACGCTAGAAAATGCAGGGAAACTTACAGAGGATCGATGCTTGTGTAGGGAGTGGCAGTTGATACTCAACATAATCAAATGCAATGTCAAGATTTTAAACATGGCTGCAACAGCAACTGTTGAAATTCTTCACGATAAAGGATGACAGCCAAAACAGTTGCTGGATAAAAATTTGTTAAAATTCTTGACCAAGGTTTCGGTATATATAAATATACCTTCATCAGAAGTAAAAAATCCTGAACAGGAAGACACTTTCATTAGAAAAACCTTATCATCAGAAGTGAGAAACACAAAAGCTTAAGTAACAGTGAAATTACCAGAGTAATACAGGCACAAAATCTTTTAATTACTTCCTAAAATTACATTATGCATTATGCCCTAGTGCTTTCACACTCTTATCTCGATAGTTCATAGGCGAAGTACTGGTGCTAAACTGTTCGCATTGACCCTGTGCCCATTGTCATGTAGTACAAATGAAGAAGATGTCTTCATTATTGACGACGCCTTTCGCACAATTGTTTTATCAATCTCCATTGCATAATGTAATTTTAGATTTTTTACTTCTGATGAAGGTATATTTATATATACCGAAACCTTGGTCAAGAATTTTAATAAATTTTTAACCTGCAACTGTTTTGGCTGTCATACTTTATCGTGATAAAATTAATTGTGAGTAAGGCAGATGCCAGACTGTGATTCATTGGAAGAATCTTCAGGAAATGTACCTCATCAACAAAGGGAGTAGCTTACAAACAATCATCGATCAGTACTTGAATACTGCTCGTCATTATGGGGCCGATAGAGGAAACAGAGAAGTCCAGAGAAGAGCAGCACATTTCGTTACAGGTCCATGTAGCAAGAACGAAAGCGTGACGGAGATGCTCAACCAAGTCCAGTGGCAGATACTGCAAGAGAGGCGTTCTGCATCACTTCACGGTCTACTAGTAAATATCCGAGAGCGTAAATTCCCAAGAAATTCAACCAGTATATTGCTTCCTCCTACGTATACCCAGCGGAAAGTCCCTGAAGGTAAAATTAAAGAGATTCGAGCCCTCACGGAGGCTTACCAGCACTCGTTCTTCCCGCGAAGCGTATGCGAATGGAGCAGGAAAAATGGGAAGTGGCACTGGTAAACAAAGTACCCTCCGGCACACACCCTAAGGTGGCTTGAGTAGTATAGCTGTAGATGAAGAGACCCATACAATATTAGCGCTGGAGAGTAGCCTAAGAATTTCGACATCATTTTTTTTCTTTCCATTACGTCTTAAAATACACCTGAAGAACATTAAAATCGCGTTGCGATTAATCCTAGATGGCGCGAAGTAAGTACTTTGGTCCCCTGTGTTAGTGTGCCGGAATTTGGCAACGGTGCTTAGTTAATACAGTAATAGAATTACTTCTTCCGGTCTTGCGTCCATATATAACGTTTTGGTCAGCAGGTGCCAATCTGTTAAAATTTCCGACTGGTTCGCAGTTCGATTATAATTAATTGTAATAGTAATCTTACAAGCCATGAGTGACCTACTCAGAAAAGACAAAAAGGTTTGGAAAGATTTCTGCAAATTAATTCCAAGTCACTAGACAGGAAAAAAAACGGATATTCGCCTTTATTCGTATTTTGTTTATGACGCGAGTATACTGCGCAACAGGTAGCTGTCTAACTCCTCGGCGAGAAGGCTTTTGTTGCGTACTTGAAACAAGCAGCTAAGTTTCATTGGGCGATTCTGCACGGTTACTGGGATGAGGAATTTATCCGAGATCTTCTCAGCGTGTTCGCCGGCGGAGAAGATGCCATCCCACTGCCATCAAGCATGCTCGTGCTCAGCGCCTCGTAACGCCCGAATCCCTGATAGTTAGGAAACACCCCGCGCTGCGACATTGGTGACGCGAGACACGCACCGTGCCCCAGAGAAAGATGGAGCCACGTGACAGACTCTCAGGGCCCCGCCCGGCAGAAAGCCGCACTCTGCAAGCATTGTGACAGTTACGTGGTATGAGTATTATCAGCTGCCGCGTATCAGTAACATGTATTGTTAGGGGAAAGAACGTAAGATTTCTGTTTCTTTAATAATCAGTAATGCCATTCTCTGTAACAGCATTAATATCTGAATGGTCCCTGCAAAATGTGAACGATTGTAGCACCAAGACACTCATCTAGGGAAAAAACTGTCCGCGAAAAGTGCAACATGTTATTATTTCATTTCCAATTAAGAAGTCCACCGGCTCCTCCGCTATTTTTTTCTCCTAAGTATTACCATCGAAAATACGTTTTGTGTACTTTCGTTGCGACAGTTTTCTACCTCTGTCCGTGTTTCATTTTTGAACAAAATAGAGACTTGAAATGAATGTACCTAATATTATTTTTTATACGAATGCTGATGGCGTACGCGTCAAATATGGGGAAAGATGGATAAAAAGTGGGTGATGACATTGCTTAACGAACTATAAGAGACGTCTCTTACAGAGTTTTAGAAAGAACTATGGCCAGTTGGGCAGTTTATATCAACACGTTTTGCATTTCTTAAATCATAAATGGAGCAGCAACTGGAATCTGTCATGTAATTGATATGCATGATTGTAAAATAATGAGTGGGTGGGGCGGGGGGGGGGGGGGGGGGAGGAGGAGGGCGGGTGAAATGGGACGATCACTGTCATCGGTCACGAGTAACAAGATTCTGATTGGACTAGGTAGAGTCTTAATATATGGTGCAATAAGTTTCTTCGACATCCATCTTTGTGCTTAACGCAGGTGGAGATGGCCGAAGAGCGATTTGAACTAGGTTATAAGAGATCGTGATTGTAGTGTTTTCGAGATGAACCAGCTTGAGACCTTTTTCACTTATTATTTAGCCGAAGTGCTCTCAATATCATGGTCGCTAACACCATCCATCGCTATTTTTGTAGCCCCCCTACCTCTTCTTTTTGCATGAAAATGTCTGGAACACGCTGTTCTGTATAAGGTAATAAACATTCGTGATTAATATTATAATTTCAGGTTGTTGTTACTATCTGCTGCAGAAACGTTCTGACGTTATGAATCTGTTCTGTTGTATCCTGTAACGGCACATCCTCCTCCAGCATTACTTTTCTTCAACAGTAGTTGTCGATACTAGTACTATATATCGAATTTTGGACGGGTCAGTATTATCTCAGTTACTTTTCTGAAAACTTTCATATAATTTTATTCGCAGTATGTTATATTTCAAGCTAAAATTTATGAAAAGGAATTACTTTATAAAATATTTTAATTTCGATGTTATAATCGATAAGTGCTAGTTCTGAATGTGAAGTTAAATTTTTTTTTTTAATATTTGTAATTACGAATTATTTGCACATTTAAAATTTCTATTAATAATTACGCAATCCTGTACTGTTTACTATGTTTATTTCTAGATTCTTTTATGAAATAAGAAACGAAATTCATAATGTAGGAATTCTTATGTTAAAAAGAATTGCAAAAGCCTTTGGAATATTGTTATTTCCGCACAGTGTGAGAGTCGTAAGCTTGCCTCTGATGTGATCGGATGTATTTTTATATAATAGGTGCGAATAATGTAATTTCGGATTTGTTAATGTGAAAAATCCAAATACTGTATGAATACTAAAATGTGAAGAAATCAGTAGAAAATATATTTACGTAGAAAGTTCTGCAACAACAATCTTCCAGTTTATTTACTTCAAACCTGCCGTGAGAACCTGATGTTAGCTTTTCACCTTCAAGAAACAGACCCCTACAAGAAGAACTGGAGCCATCTTGACATGACAAGCTAAGTAAACTTGAAAGTTTATTGCAATCTTTGCTCCTCTCAAATCTTCATAAAAACTTTGCTTATTAATTACTTTCACTTGGCATTGTTTAAAATGGACAATAGATGGATGTAGGAAGGAGGGGAGATTACAATCCTATATAAATCTTTTCCATCTACTGCCGGTACAAAAGCACGTACCGTACACAGAGTGAGAGTCATTGTCAAGTGTGCACTGACAATATACCATTAGCGAGAACTAGAGAATCGAAAAACAAAGCATGGTAGTTTTAAGCGCAGTGATATGACGATTGGCTGGACACTTCGAGCAGCATGGAACAGTGCCCAGGTTTTCCGCCGGCCGAGCTTATCTCCGGGTTAGCGGCACCGCCCACTTGACACGTGGTGACTTCCCTGCTGGTGAGGTGAAGCACCTCTGGGGCGTCGCTGTTATCGATATTCGCTGTAGGCAGGAATACTAAAGCCTTTACCCCTTTAATCGACACGTAGGAGCGATAATGGTCGGGTTTATGCCTTCAAGGGATCGAGCGGCAGGGCTTCTCCTGGAATTCCTACTACGATAGCTCCGGCTGGTCCTATGGGTGCGGTAGAGTTGGCAGCGTGTCGGAGACGGACGTCTGAGATAGTACTACAGGGATTAGAAGGAGGCTGGGCCGTGGGAATGGTTCCACGTCCATGGGCTAACATACACTGCTCCACTTATGAGTGCGTTTACGAGTTCGGTAGCAGGTAACACATGTTGTACCGTTGAGTTTGAGGCGGAGTGGCAGAGCATTACAGGTAGTGTGTACTTGCAAGAGTTCCTACAACAGAGGCGATGACGCTGTTTGTGAATCCTGTCGCATCCAGACCCGAATTCGGTGGTGGGTTATTATCTCGTTACTAGCTGCAACGTCAAACAACTGATACCCTCTATGGCCTACGCCGAACCCTTCGTTCCATCCTGGGCGCCAGCCAAACGTGGGCGCCCGGAAGCAGGTGCCCTGCGTGCAGGCAGATTTTAACTTGAGGGATTCCTATACCCCTACAATGTTTCGGCTTGGTTGTTCATGTCAAGGATGGTAGTAGACCTATACGTGGAAAGGAAACTGTAAAGTGATCCCTCAGCCAACATCGTCAGCGAGGAATTGCGCATTTTCTTCTTGAACAATCTACATCTGCATGGATACTCTGCAAATTACATTTAAGTGCCTGGCAGAGGGTTCATCGAACCACCTTCACAATTCTCTATTCCAATCTCGTATAGCGCGCGGAAAGAATGAACACCTATGTCTTTCCGTACGAGCTCTGTTTTCCCTTATTTTAACGTGGTGATCGTTCCTCCCTATGTAGGTCGGTGTTAACTAAATATTTTCGCATTCGGAGGAGGAAGTTGGTGATTAGAATTTAGTGAGAAGATTCCGTCGCAATGAAAAACGCCTTTCTTTTAATGATATCCAGCCAAAATCCTTTATCATTTCTGTGACACTCTCTCCCATATTTCGCGATAATACAAAACATGCTGCCTTCCTTTGAACTTTTTCGATGTACTCCGTCGGTGTTATCTGGTAAGGATCCCACACCGCGCAGCAGTATTCTAAAAGAGGACGGACAAGCGTAGTGTAGGCAGTCTCCTTAGTAGGTCTGTTACAAATTTTAAGTGGTTTGCCAATAAAACGCAGCCTTTGGTTAGCCTTCCCCACAACATTTTCTGTGTGTTCTATCCAATTTAAGTTGTTCGTAATTGTAATATCTAGGTATTTAATTCAATTTACGGCTTTTAGATTAGACTGATTTATCGTGTAACCGAAGTTTAACGAAATCCTTTTAGCACTCATGTGGATGACGTCACAGTTTTCATTATTTAGGGTCAACTTCCACTTTTCGCACCATCCAGATATCTTTTCTAAATCGTTTTGCAGTTTGTTTTGATCTTCTGAAGACTAATAGTCGATAAACCATAGCGTCATCTGCAAACAACCGAAGACGGCTTCTCTGATTGTCTCGCAAATCGTTTATATAGACAAGGAACAGCAAAGGGCCTTTAACACTACCTTAGGGAACGCCTGAAATCACTTCTGTTTTACTCAATGACTTTCCGTGAATTACTACGAACTGTAACCTCTCTGACAGTAAATCACAAATCCAGTCACATAACTGAGACGCTATTCCATAAGCACCCAATTTCACTACGAGCCGCTTGTGTGGTACAGTGTCAAAAGCCTTCCGGAAATCCAGGAATACGGAATCGATCTGAAATCCATTGTCAGTAGCACTCAGCACTTCATGTGAATAAAGAGCTAGTTGTGTTTACAGGAACGATGTTTTCTACACCCATGTTGACTGTGTGTCAATAGACTGACCATCTGTTCGGCCTCTGAGATGGATGCTGAGTAGGAGGGGACAGTAGTTAGGAGCTCATCCCATTGAACTCCCTCGATTGAAAATATTGGAGACAGGGCATGGATGGTAGCGTTGGAGATCGATTACGGCATCCGTGACGCTAAAGGTAGTAGAAAGACCATCCACAACAAGCTACCACTTAGTCCCTGAAACCTACTTGGGAAATCAACAGCCACTCTCTCCCGCTCTAGAGAAACGTTGTGCAGGGTCCACCTGGTTCAGGGCGCAGACATGACAAGAACAGCATACATGTTTCATTGTCGCGCCGATGCAGGACGATATGTACGTCCGAGCTAACGCCTTCACACGCTGCGTCCCCTAATCCAGGCACGAAATAGCTGGACGATGGGGGGATGGAGCCAAAGTGGAATGACGACCCAGCATTCAGAGTCATCTGTAGCTAATGTTAAGATGGAGTTTTTTGCATAGAGCCTGTGCTGCATTGCAAGATAATCACCAAATTCCGCATTAGTTTGTTTATGGTAAAGGTTTCGACCACCTAGACCACATCACTGACAAATGTTTGCGCAGTAACGGGTCTCGGGCCAGTGCTTTGGTTATATCGTGCACTGTCAGCAGTAACTTGTCCAGAGTTTGTTGCATGTGCTGATAGAGTTCAAAGCAAACAGTTTCCTGGCCACTGAAAGATGGTTCAAATGGCTCAGAGCACTATGGAACTTAACACCTGAGGTCATCAGTCCCCTAGAACGTAGAACTACTTCACCCTAACTAAACTAAGAACATCACACAAATCCATGCCCGGAGCAGGATTCGAACCTGCGGCTGGCCACTGAACTCGACACCGGGAACTATGGGATGGCGAGATAGGGCATTCGTTGTCATGTTGGTCAGTGGTTCGGAAGTGCATTTCATAGTTATAACTAGCACTGTAAAACTACCGTAGGATACAGTAAACTGTCACAGGTAAGCGTAGACTATGATAGTTTTCCTAATAATTTTGGTCAGTTAAGATCCTAACCGCGTTACCTGCACAGTAGGTGTGTTGCGTACCTATTGGGCGTTACATCATTCCGATCACTTTGTTTGTGTTTGCGATCATTGTTATAGTAGACTCCCCTAGAAACCGGAAGCGTTGAACTTCATAGAAACTGTGTGAGGAAATGTGAACACTCACATAACCTACGGGACATATTTTTTCTACATAGTTATCCTCTTTCTGTTATTTAAAAATTAACAGTATTTGTAGCAAAATTGAAACTGTAATTGTTTAATTCAGGTTTTTTTCGAAAACAGAGGAATGATGTAACAAAAGTAATGCAAAACGGCATAGATTTATGATATATCGCTGTTGTTGTTGTTGTTGTGGTCTTCTGTTCAAGGTCTGATTTCGTGCAGCACTCCATGCTACTCTCTCCTGTGCTAGGCTCTTCATTTCCGAGTAACTACTGCAACCTACATCCTTCTGAATGTGCTTACTGCATCCATCTCTTGGGCTCGCTCTACGTTTTTGCCCCACAAACTTCCCTCCAGTACTAAATTGGAGATCTCTTGATGCCTGAGAATGTGTCCTACCAACCGATCCCTTCTTTTAGTCAGAGTGTACCACAAATTTCTCTTCTCACCAAATCTTTTCAGTACTTCCTCTACCCATCTAATCTTCAGCATTCTTTTGTAACACTGCATTTCACATGCTTCTGTTCTCTTCTTGTCTAGACTGTGTATTGTGAATATTTCACTTCCATACAAAGCTATACTCCATCTTGCCAGTGCCAGGCCGCATTTTATGTCCTCCCTACTTCAACCAACATTAGTTACTTTGCTTCCCAAATAGCAAAAGAAATCTACTTCTGTAAGTGTGTCATTTCCTAATCTCATTCCCTTAGGATCACCTGATTTAATTGGACAACAGTCCATTCTCTTCGTTTTGCTTTTGGTGATATTCGTCTTATATCGTCCTTTCAAGATACTGTCCATCCCGTTCAACTGCTCTTCCAGGTCCTTTTCTGTCACTGGCAGAATTAAAATGTCATCGACGAATTTCGAAGATTTTATCTCTTCTCCTTGGACTACAATTCCTACTCCAAATATTTCTTTTGGTTCTTTTACTGCTTGCTCAATTTACAGACTGAATAACATTGGGCCTAGGCTACAATCCAGTCCTCACTCCCTTCTAAACCACTGCTTTTCTTTCATGCCCCTCGACTCTTGTAACTGCCGTCTGGTTTCTGCACAAATTGTAAAGAGCCTTTAGCTCCCTGTATTTTACTCCTGCCAACTTTAGAATTTGAAAGTTGTAGCGCTACACAACGCAATTTCCGAACAAAAAAATAAATAAATAAATAAAATAAAATAAAATAAATTTGAAAAAAAAAACGTATATCAAAAACGTATGTAACATCGATTCAGTACTTGGTCAACCTTATGTAAGACATGTTTGTGTTATTTATAAACAACTTTCTCTCTTATCAGTAAGAACGGGAAACTGTTGCTTTTTACATTATAATGAAAAACGTACTGTAGAATACAGTAAACAACAATAATAAAAGGGTTCAAATGGCTATGAGCACTATGGGACTTAACATCGGAGGTCATCAGTCCCCTAGACTTAGAACTACTTAAACCTAAGGACATCACACACATTCACGCCCGAGGCAGAATTCGAACCTGCGACCGTAGCAGCAGCGCGGTTCCGGACTGAAGCGCCTAGAACCGCTCGGCCACATGACCGGCAAACAATAATAAAACTGATTTTTTTATGTTGGTGCATGTAAACTATATTTGCATCAAAAGTAATTCCTTTAGTTACATTAAGGCGCAGAAGTTGCGTGGTAAACTAACTTTTACTGCTTATAAAACGCTATTTATAGCTTTTAAGGATGTAAACTACACAGTGTTGTAACACTGAACTATGTGTAGTTCTAATTCTATGCAAAACAAACGAACAAAACACAAAGAGAATTCGTCGGATCCCGGTTTCTATCTCACGCGTTCATTTATGTTTCTTTCCCTATCAATGATACCAACACTGCTGATAATCCTACCAATTACTATGTCATTTATGTATTGTACGAAAACGACCGAAGCGCAGTTTTGGAAGAGCGCTACTCTAGTTATTCTAAAGCCACGCCCCCGCTGCAGAATTGCGTTGCCTTTCGTTACCTTTGAACTATGTCGAAAAACAAAATTAATGGTTTGTGGTCTGTTGATAGGTGGAATATAAATGTACAGGGTCTCTTTCCTAAGAACCGTCAGGTGTATTTCCCTTGTGTTTTGGCTGATACTTGCAATTTCGTTTTTGCACTGTGTAGCTGGAGCCAGCCAAACAAATACTGCCATCACAGCTTTCATGTGACGCTCATTGCCGACGGAAAGCGTCGGTTTGTTTCCTTTGACAAACAAAATGCTTTTAAAAGCAGAATTTTACGTACTCTGTCGATAGAGCGGTCGGTAAATAGTCTACTGCGATATTCGTTTTATGGATGTGTATTAACAGGGAAATTAAAGCACGAAGAGTAACTAGTAGATATGACTGCTACCACCATGCATAAGTGCTGGTCAGTTGCTGTTGGAGTACTGGTTATACTTCATGTTTCACTGACCCTGTTAACGCATATCGATAAAACAAATTTCGCACTACACTAACTTGGGACTGCTCTATCGACTGGGCACATAAATTTCCACTTTAAAAGTTGTTTCTAACAGGAAACAAAGCGACGCTTTCTGTCGACACTGTGCATTGCGTGAAAGACCTTAAGAGCGATTTTTGTTTCGGCCAACTCGAGCTACATACTGCAAAAACAAAATTGAAAATACCTTTCGAACCTCAAGAGAAAACACACCTGGCGACTCTCAGGAGAGATACCCTCTATGTGAAACGTCTTCAAACCGTAAAGTATTGTTGAAGCCTCTTTTCTAAATTGTGAACAGTCGCGCTACTGTTAGTGTTTTACAAGAATTAGGCAGTCGATCTTGCAGATCCATCCGACATTTGATTACGAAAAAATCGCTCCAATCCCGTTTTGTGACATAAACATTGCGAGCATCACCCGTTAATCCGGTGTATGTGATATCAGGTTTTGTAATATTTATACGCAATCCTTAAGGCGTTTTAATGCCTGGTGACATACCGCCGATCGCACCATTTTCGCAGCTAATTAGAGGGTAAGTGACTTGTGTTGATTGGGGTATAACTTAGCATACTACGTTCTTTTGCCAACACAATACTGCAATTTTCTCGGGTTCGTGGGCGCTGGCAACTTTGATATGACGCCTACGTGATCCTGCGTGGGCGTGTTAGCTCTACTGCCGAGGAAATGCCACAGTTATTTAACGATGGGGGAAAAGTCTCCACTTATTTAATTGAAAACGTAAGCCTATTTCTCAGATGCGTTTGAAAATTATGTAAAGTTTTTACGGTGTCACGATTGCGTTGCCAATGTAACAGTGGTATTGCCCCTAGTAGCACACTGCAGAATACAATGAATCAACTGCTCTTGATATTTCCGAAATTTGAGTGGAGCATCAGACCACAACACTAAACGATTAAACTGGAATATGACGAATTTCTGTTTAAGACTAGCAAAGTTTGATTGGCTTTCTAACGGGAGTTGTTCTGGTGCGTCTTTTAAATCAATTTATGAAAGAAGATAGTTTTGTTAACAAATCCTCTGGGGGTGATATAGGACATAGATCAACATTTGAGTAAACATTGACAGCTGGTTTAAAATAGCCACATATGCGTGCTGACTCGTTAGGTTTTTTAATGACGAAGACTGTTCCCGCCCATTCACTTGCTGATACCAGTGAAATGACGGTTAGCTGCCGAAGCTGTGTGAGCTCGCACTGAACATCATACTTAACAAAAGACGGTAGAGGGTGAGCTCTAAAAAATGTTGGCGTAGATATATAACTAGCAAATGTTTCTCCAAGCCTATCTATCTCCTTGTAAATAGCACAAGGAAAGTCGAATCCGTTAAATGTCACTGCTTGCTGCAATACGGTTTTATACAGAATCGTTTGCCTCAGAGTAGACGAACCAAGTGCGGCTCACCATTTACCTAATTTTAAATAGCTAATCGTTATTGCCATAGGCCGGAGCCGTACACCATCTCCTTTCTGCCCAGCAGCTACACTCATTGCAATACATATTGATAATTTTTGCAAATTAATTAAAATAAAATTTGGATAATTAATGAAATAATATGACAAATTATCATAGCCTTTCTGATGGATAATGGTAGGTTATACCATTTTAACGAACTGATGATTCGTTTATTTGTTCAATCACACAATAACTCAAAATGGTGGTTCCAGAAGTAAAACAAATGCAGTTAAGATTGCTGAAATGTGACACAAGGTGCTAGTGGATTCACTAAAATTCAATTAACCACCTGTAGTGCGGAAAATGAATGTACAATGCCAATTAATTGCTCATAAGTCAATGCCTAATTCACAAATATTCAAAGCTCAGAAATTAGATTAACATGTCTGGATTCCCGCAGACAGTTGTATATTATATGAAGCTAATCTGTAGTAATCATCTAATGCAACTGAAATTATTCAAATTCAGATCTGCAAACCGCCAGACATTAGTAAAACATTCTGATTGGTTCCCAGTTTCTAAGTCAAACTTAACAGAGAAACATTCTAAGTCAAACAAATATCAAAGTACTGTGCGGCCAGTTGTCACTCCAAATCTAACATTTTACAAGTTCAAATCAACTCTATCCAACCTTCAACACACAAGTTACTTCTATTATGGATGTAAACAGAATAACTGGCAGCGGGTGTTTGCACCCCGTTATACGCCTTATTAAGCTGCCGCAATACAGGAAATGGACAAAATGGCCCATCATTTAAAAGAGAAAAAAATTTCGAATTTTATGCAATATACAGGGTCGAAGGAGTGCACCTCTTCGCCGGCCCTTCACGTACCAACGCAATATTCTAGGCTAAATACTTTTCTCATAAATAGTTTAAATACGAATTTTATGCACATGTGCTCAACATTAACAACAAAGAAAACATTAAAAATAATCATTTAACAATAAAGGTGGCCTGTTAAACCGAGGTATCTCCTTGGGCCCTACTCAGTCGTGGTATCGGAATTTTCATGCGGAGTACCACATCCACGCGACTTGCATCTTTGTTATAGGCCACATGAAGATCTAATTAACTAACCAAGAAATCAATTTATGTACTATAAATATAATATATTGATAAATAGGTAATGGTTCAAGGTATAACATGCTGCGTTCACTTCGGGTGTAAATGTGGAGGTATCGATGCATGACTCATTTGCATAATTGACAATAATTATAACATGGTATTATTCGCTATGTGCCATAGATATCAAAATGTAACCCTCAATGACGACAGCTAGTGACCTCGGCTAGAGTCTAACACATTTATTTTGAAGGTTGTTCACAGCGTTTATAATACGTTGTTTTACAAAGAATTTGTAATATTATTCATACGCAGCCCGATGTAAGTTCCATAGTTTTTACAGTATGATTGCTAGTGTTGTGACTGCCATGAATTAGTTACTTTGTAACACGAAAATACTGTGATTTGCTACTTAATTTCGAAGTAACTGGCGTACAGCAGAAACCGCTATGCTAGACGTCTCTGCCTGTTGCTGTCGTTGCCAAAGTTCAAGAATCTTCTGATCCAAAGTATCTGTACTGAATGAGATTGCTTCATTACACGCACGATAAGGTAAGTCGCCTTCGCCACTTCTGTGTCCTCAAAAAGATATAAAATATAAACAGAGCAAGAGTCGTCGTCAACTACGCACTGAATTTATACTAGCCAGTCCAAAACGATAACTGTACCGCTGTAGGCGTCATTACGGTGATTGGCTAGGCACTTCGTGCAGCATGGAACAAGTGGTGAGACTGGCCACCGGCCGGGTTTATATCCTCATTAGCGGCACCACCGCGTAATACGTCGATCTAGTCTTTGATTCCCAGCCGCGGACACTTCCCTGCTAATGACTTGTAACGTCTCCGAGTTGCCGACGCTGTTGGCGCGGATACTATATCGTAAAGCTGGCGAGAGAGGAATGGTTATATGGGAAGACAGTATTCAGTAAAAACGAAATCAAAGAAAAAGAACAAAAATAGAGTAGCGGTGCTAATTAGTAAGATGGACGAAATGTATTCGGCAACTATTGAGGTCAAATGATAAGCTGCTGGAATAAATAAGTATGAGAATCCGTTGAAGTGGTGTCAAATCAAAATCTATCGCTAAGCTGTGAATCACACCAAATAATATTACTTTTTGCACCAAGTGTTCTAGAGGGTTTAACAGCTCAGTGCTGTTTGTTTCACTATCACCTCGTTTCGCTGTTACAGAATTTAATCACAAGAGAATGTGTTCCATAAATCTAATACAATGTAGATGAAGCATGGTTAACAGTTTTAGGTTTTCTGGGTGAGCTGACCAGATAATAAGAAATTCATCCCAAGTTCGTTTTGTAATACCCGAATCACGAAGTGTTATCAGAAAAAAAATCATCTGGGCATGAATGTTAGCAGTAAGCATGGTAACAATGCCAATCGCTTTCGCCAGTTGCTGTAAGGTCATACACATTAACAAACCGCTCGTTTTACGCTGGCTGATTGAGGATTCGACGCTAAAGACGGTGGAGTCACGCACAATCTGTAAGCAAGGAGGCCAAAATGCAGTATACGTGGTGAGAAACCGTCTGAAGAGCTTGTAAGGGTTTTTCAGGATAGGTAGTGCTGCGAAATAATTGTTAAGGAAAGAATTCGATATGTTGCGCCTTTTACGAGTTAGTTAGCATTGAAGTTAGCCAAACAAACGTGCCGCTCCATTTCAAGCTGCCTGCCACAGACGGTGTCGCTAAACCTGTTCTTCGTTGAGTTTCCCAAGACCGACCAAGTCTAAAATTTGGGCTTGGGGCGGTATTAAGGATCGTACCTACCCAGCAACAGCGTCACAAGCTTTTCAAACTGTTCCTGACCACCCTGTATAAAGACCTTCAGACGACAAGCAAGGAGACTTTCAGTCATCAGCAAAGTTCAATCCCGACGTCCATCGAAGCCAGCTCCTCGGATGATCACCAACCGACAGCAGGAACCACGTGAGTGACAATATTACTCATCTAAGCTATTACACCGAAAAGGACTTGTAAAACTTGCCTGTATGTACTTCTGGCCTGTGGTTAGTGTACTATATTTGTCACTTCCACAGTGACATGTAACTGAAACCTAAGAGTAGTAACATAGATGGGTACTATCTGTCGAAGTTGAAACGTGAAGTCATCATCTTCATCAGTAACTTCATGCATGCCGTCATCGATGGTCTTGAATTCATGACACCTTCAGTGATGTGATCACTCTTATCAACTATGTCATCATCCTTATCAGAGGGATCCACGCCCCTTCTTATCTCCATCCAGTCATAGCACAGAATTAAAACTCAAAAATGGCGGAAATACACTCCTGGAAATGGAAAAAAAAACACATTGACACCGGTGTGTCAGACCCACCATACTTGCTCCGGACACTGCGAGAGGGCTGTACAAGCAATGATCACACGCACGGCACAGCGGACACACCAGGAACCGCGGTGTTGGCCGTCGAATGGCGCTAGCTGCGCAGCATTTGTGCACCGCCGCCGTCAGTGTCAGCCAGTTTGCCGTGGCATACGGAGCTCCATCGCAGTATTTAACACTGGTAGCATGCCGCGACAGCGTGGACGTGAACCGTATGTGCAGTTGACGGACTTTGAGCGAGGGCGTATAGTGAGCATGCGGGAGGCCGGGTGGACGTACCGCCGAATTGCTCAGCACGTGGGGCGTGAGGTCTCCACAGTACATCGATGTTGTCGCCAGTGGTCGGCGGAAGGTGCACGTGCCCGTCGACCTGGGACCGGACCGCAGCGACGCACGGATGCACGCCAAGACCGTAGGATCCTACGCAGTGCCGTAGGGGACCGCACCGCCACTTCCCAGCAAATTAGGGACACTGTTGCTCCTGGGGTATCGGCGAGGACCATTCGCAACCGTCTCCATGAAGCTGGGCTACGGTCCCGCACACCGTTAGGCCGTCTTCCGCTCACGCCCCAACATCGTGCAGCCCGCCTCCAGTGGTGTCGCGACAGGCGTGAATGGAGGGACGAATGGAGGAGCGATGAGAGTCGCTTCTGCCTTGGTGTCAATGATGGTCGTATGCGTGTTTGGCGCCGTGCAGGTGAGCGCCACAATCAGGACTGCATACGACCGAGGCACACCGGGCCAACACCCGGCATCATGGTGTGGGGAACGATCTCCTACACTGGCCGTACACCACTGGTGACCGTCGAGGGGACACTGAATAGTGCACGGTACATCCAAACCGTCATCGAACCCATCGTTCTACCATTCCTAGACCGGCAAGGGAACTTGCTGTTCCAACAGGACAATGCACGTCCGCATGTATCCCGTGCCACCCAACGTGCTCTAGAAGGTGTAAGTCAACTACCCTGGCCAGCAAGATCTCCGGATCTGTCCCCCATTGAGCACGTTTGGGACTGGATGAAGCGTCGTCTCACGCGGTCTGCACGTACAGCACGAACGCTGGTCCAACTGAGGCGCCAGGTGGAAATGGCATGGCAAGCCGTTCCACAGGACTACATCCAGCATCTCTACGATCGTCTCCATGGGAGAATAGCAGCCTGCATTGCTGCGAAAGGTGGATATACACTGTACTAGTGCCGACATTGTGCATGCTCTGTTGCCTGTGTCTATGTGCCTGTGGTTCTGTCAGTGTGATCATGTGATGTATGTGACCCCAGGAATGTGTCAATAAAGTTTCCCCTTCCTGGGACAATGAATTCACGGTGTTCTTTTTTCAATTTCCAGGAGTGTAGTTCAATTTCGTTTATGTATAAAATTAAAAATAAAGCCTCCCCCGCCCCTATCCATAACGAATCACGTAGTGCAGTACTTGTCTCCAGCCAGTCAAAGTTGAGCATTAAACATCTAATCTGATGGATCTAGACCAATGGTGTGTTACACTCCACACCTTCTCCTCTTTCCATCCACAACATAGTATTTAAATGATGGATAAAATGGTGTCAAATTACATTATTATTGCCGTACACTTCCCTGTCTCCATGCTACACAGCGACGAAGTATGCTCTCTACTAGGTAGTTCAACAGATCTCTTGGCAGTCGATCGTGTGCCGCGGCAAGAGCGGTGCGGAGTCCTGGTGGTGTCCTCGGTGGAGGCTGACGGTATCCAGTTCGTCTCCCTAAAGCATCCCAGGTATGTAGGACTGAGATTCCAGGGCCTCGCTGGATAATTCTTGCGACGGATATCTTCATCTTCAAGAAATTCAGCCACCAGAGCAGCTCGATGCGGACGGGCGTATCGTCCAAAGGAGACGTCTGCACCAACCGAACCTCTGAAAAGCCGAACATGTGGTAGCAATACCTCGTCTCTGCACCCCTGAGCGTTTACAATATTCCTCCGACCACCAACGATTACGTGCAGCTTCGTAGGTCCATTCAACATGATGCCACCCCATACCATGCCGATATCACCACGAAAGTGGTCTCTTTCCATGATGTTCCTGGGGCTGTACTGGGTACCATGTTCTGTCCAGAGTGTTGTGTGACGAGAATCATTTTTCAGACTGAAGTAGAGTTGATCTGTGAAAGGCACATTCATCCATTCATTCATAGCACAGGTTTGATGTTAATATCTCAGTGCTGGAATGAGTGGACTGCACAAGGTCGGATATATGGCAAACAGCCCTGCCTGCTATTTTGAGCCACCGATGCACAGTCTGTCGCGAACAGCAACTCCTTGAGCAGCTGCACGCTCTACAGCCACTTCTCTTGTAGGTGTACTCCCATTTCGTCAGGCAATTACGCCCAGATTTCGATCCTGCTGTGGGGTGAGTATTCCTGATCGACCTTTTAGTGGCCTACAAAGAACATCTTCAGTGTTTCGAAACCGTCACCAAAGCCTCAAAATTACACTTTCCAGCACATCCAAGGATACTGACATTTCCGTCTGTGCTTGGGCGGTCAGGTATTCTACCGCGCAAAACTGGGTCCAGTTGGCGTCTTTGTGACATTATTTTGTCAGTGGAGACACAATACTGAAACGTGACTGGTCTCATACACTGTTTGTGCGTGCCTTACGGTTACGCCGCTATTTACAGGACAGAATACTCTTTTCCTACACAGTGCGAACAAGTAGGTTCCGTAGGTATAAACGTATCTACGACGATGTTAGGTGATTGCTCACCTTTTCTCTTTCCCCTTTCGTGTTTCCGTGAACAAGCATAGCTTTTGGACACTAGTGCAAGTATGTTGCAACCCATGTCGGGTTACGACACTTTGGTGGGTTCTCCTCAAGGCTTTGAGCAGACCAGTTAACATATTTTTTTAAATTTTATTCCTAGTTACAAAATGATAGTCCTCGTTTTATGGACAGAATCATTATCATGATAATTCATAAATACGTCTCATACCAAACTTGTATCACAGTATAGAAAGCGTGTTATTATGCAAAATGTTTTTGTGGACACCAGTACTTCTTTTTTTTCCGTTACGGGACCTGAAGCAGTTAAAACTATCCCAAACCATTGTATTACCTGAACCAAGTTTCACAGTAGACACTTGAGAGCACACACCAGGCCTACCACGCCTGTCAGGGTGGTAAGCCATTTACCGAGACTCCAGAGAATGTCCTTCATATAATCCACAGCCCTATTATTGCGTTTATGTAAGTAAGGTCGTTGATTCGTCCCTGTAACCAGAACCTTGTGGCCTGTGGTGAGACCACGAAACACAATTGATATGGCTGCCTCTAGTTGAATCATTCTTTCTCTGACCACAACGCTTTTGCTGCAACGTAGCTCATCTGCAGCCAAGTGTATCAGACGATTATTTAGTACAGCGTGCTTTAGAATTCGCCGACTTCTAAGCCTACCGTATGGGCAATTGAGAACTATTCATCCTACTTGTAACTTATTTTATGGATACTTAATCAATGTTATTTCGTGCAGATGTTTATAGATAGCAT